>NC_057712.1:63498352-63514664 GCF_004010195.1 Chiloscyllium plagiosum | reverse complement strand
CCCCAGCCTGTTCAGTCTCTCCCTATAGCTCAAATCCTCCAATCCTGGCAACATCCTTGTAAATCTTTTCTGAACCCATTCAAGTTTCACAACATCTTTCCGATAGGAAGGAGACCAGAACTGCACGCAATATTCCAACAGTGGCCTAGCCAATGTCCTGTACAGCCGCAACATGACCTCCCAACTCCTGTACTCAATACTCTGACCAATTAAAGAAAGCATACCAAACGCCTTCTTCACTATCCTATTGGACGGACAATGTAGCAAGTACATTCATGCCACACAAATGCCAGACAATTACCATCTCCAATAAGAGACAATCTAACTACAGCATCTCGACATTCAATGGTGTTAACCATCACTATCATTGACCAGAAACTCAACTGGACTCCCACAGTGGCTACAAGCACAGGTCAGAAGCTAGGAATACTGCAGTTATGAACTCATCTCCTGATTCCCAAAAGCCTGTCTACATGGTAGAAGTCAGGAGTATGATAGAATACTCCCTACTTGCCTGGATGGGTGCATCTCCAACAACACTCAAGAAGTTTGATACTATCCAGGACAAAGCAGCCCAATTGATTGACATCACATCCAGAAACATCCACTCTCTCCATCACTGATGCTCAGTAGCAGCAGTGTGCACTATCTACATGATGCTCTGCAGAAATTCACCAAGGATCCTTAGACACCATCTTCTAAACCCACAGCCATTTCTATCTAGAAGGGCAGTAAATACCTAGGAACATTGTCATCTACAAGTTCCCCTCCAAGCCATTCATCATCCTGACTTGGAAATGTAACGTCATTCCTTCACTGTCACTGTGTCAGAGTCCAGGAGTTCCCTTCATCAGGGCTTCCCACAGCACATGGACTGCACCAGTTCAAGAAGGCAACTCACCACCACCTTCTCCAGACCAAATAGGGATGACCAAGAAATGCTGATCAGCCAGACACACCCACATCCCGTGAGTGAATTAAAAAAAAATCGTTGATCCCTATGATACTCCACTTGTTTCATCCTGCCAACCTGAAGTGACCCATTTATACCTATTGCCTAATTTTCTATTATCTGACCAAACCTAATCACTCACTAACCAATGCCCCACATTTGGAGCTTTGGTTAAAAGACAGTGATGAGGAAGTTAGAAAGCCGCAAAGTGACCAGTTCTATTTTTCACTTGTTTTTCATGGCATACTGGACCTCAAGGATTAAACATTCCACTGCTAAATAGACTCACTGCAGTATCAATTACATACCTGTCCTCTTACAGAATGAGACAGGACATCTCAGCAGGAGGGGCTGGCTGACTCTTAGAAAACTGATTTCTCTGGAGCCATACATTTGGATTCCACCTGCAGCCTCAGGGAGGTATTTGTCCTCCCTGTACAAGACTGATAGCCTTGGCCATAACCATATTAACTGCATCCTGCTCCCATTATCATGCTTCCCCTTCCTATTAACATAGGTATGTGAATCCCACATTGAGTCCTTCTGTTTAAATCTCTTCCCATCAACATATGATTATGAATAAACGATAACCAGTCCCTGTAATCCATCCACTAGTTATCACAGGACATCGACAATCACCAGGGCTTGCAAAATTATAATTGCCCATCTTAAACAATGTAATGACTTATAGACTTTTTGTATTATTCCTATAAAAAGTACTGCCTTTGTGCGTAGAGCAGAGATTCATGGAGAAGTGTCACCACGAGTGGAGGCACGACTACTTTTGGGGATGTTGAGAATCTCTCACCCACTGCCCGATAATAAAGCATCTACCGTTGCACTGAAACTTGTGTCGTCCGGATTTGTGGAACAAAATATACATCAACATTTGGTGCCGTGATTTGGATCTCAACATAGGAAATGTCTCACTGGGCTGAGTAAGTGACACGAAAGTCTGAATTGAACAGAACAGAGTGGTAATAGCACCCCATGGTATTTTATCCCAGACTGTTCCTTGTGTTCAGCCAGACAATCTGTCCCTCGCCCAGTGGAACTGGTACCTTGAAGAGGCCGAATGAACCACCCGAACTCAGCTTGTAAAGTAGGAGAGTTTTGTCAGATTGTTCTGAATTACTGTGGGGTGACATTGGCTACTCTGTATTGTTCCTGTAGGACAAAGGTCAGGACTGGGAACCCAGTCACGGATTCAGTTTAGGAAGCTGCCTCTTTCAGATATGGCCAGTGGAAATTAATATATAATCAAGAAAGAGGGCAGGATCGGTAAATTTCTCACCCCGCTGTATTGATGTGGCCGGTGGAAATTTTTTATAGCAGAGCAAGGAGTCTCTCTCTGAGAGATTGGTCATTTTGGTAAATTGTTATACACAAATTAAAAGATATCCAGTTTGAATTTTGGAGTGATTGTGATGGTATATGTGCTGAAAGCTTTCATTTGAATGGTGAATTGATTCCAAAACTATGACTTTGCACTTTTAATTATGATCGCATTAAAACAATTCACCAAGGTGCCAGTGTTTAGTCCTGTCTGTGTGGGTTTTGTGTTGCTGTTTGTTCTTTGTTTCTTATTTGCTTACAGAACGCTGGGCTGAACTCTAAAATGCCAGAGAAAGGCTGCCCCTGGGGAGAAGTACATTTTGTCTCACTGAGAAGGGCAGCCAAGCGTCAGTCTGCCGTCTCACGGAGGATACAGAAGTGCCCCGTCACAAGAGTAAGGTGGGGAGGGAGGTAATGTAAAGAGTGGGTACGGAGACCCTTTGTAGGGCCGGATACATGTGATCCAATGCTTGGAAGCGTTTGGGAAGGTTCATCAGTCCCCTAAAGTAGAGATCGCAGACAGCATCCCGAGGGCTCTTTCAGGAGGCCCTCTCACCACTCCGTCGCTTTATTCCCCTCAGTACGACCCAAAGTTACCGTCAGTGCTGAGCAATCTGACCATCGGGTGGACGAGGTCACTGCTTTGGTCCCTCCCGGCCACACTGTGGGAGGCTGTTACAATTCTCAATGCTGGGCTACAAGTTACTCATGTCAGTACTCAACAGGTCCTAGTGTCCGGATGGAAAGTGCTGGTGATTTGTGAAGCTTATCTGCTCATTTCTTAGCAAAAAAAAATCTAAGTCTAACATTGAGGAAAATCACCTCAGGCTTTAGCATTTATTCATTAAGTGGAGGAATTACAGTGAACTTTATATAGTTTAATTAAAAAATTGGTAAACAGAGTATAAAGGTGGATCTGGATATACCAAACCAACAATATTGTTTTCAGAAAATGATACTGGTTAAATTGAATCTTTGTTTCGGACTCATTTATTTCCACTTAAGACTGCTGCATCTCCTTTGTCAGTACAGAGTGCCAGTCGTTGCTTTATTCTATGTCAATTTCCCTTTCTCACTGAGAACTGAAGTGTCAGTTCAACATTATCTTGCAAAGAAAAACAGTGTAACAAAGGTTAAGATACTGTTGTAAATATCTGTGTCTTTGGGTTAGTCATTATTTGTGCATATGAAGCATCTTGACAAGCCTTTTATTAATGCTGCCACAGTCATTTCACAGCCTCGGATATTATAAATGAGCAATGACTGATCATAGGGTCATAGAGATGTACAGTACAGAAACAGACCCTTTGGTTTGGAGGGATATGGGCCGGGTGCTGACAGGTGGGATTAGATTGGGTTGGGATATCCGGTCGGCATGGACTGGTTGGACCAAAGGGTCTGTTTCCATGCTGTACACCTCTATGACTCTATAAATATGCTTATTACTCAATATTTTAAAACAACTCGTACTAGATAGGTGACCCACTGTGCCCAACTCTTGGGAGGAGCACTATAGACTCAGTCTTACTGGGTCGCCGCCATCTTGGATCCACTCAATATTTTAAAACAATTCATACTATCCTGAACTGCATTATCATAGTTAATTAATTAATTAATTGGAAAGGCTTTATACCTTTCCACATTGTCAGTGATCTGTGAGATTGCCTCATGGTTACTTTAAAGCATAGCTGCACTGATTACTGTTCAACTGGTGACAGAAGTTAGGGCAATATAAGGAAACATGTCGGTAGCACAGCAAGTGAGGAACCGTTAAGGGAAAGTGAGAATTTGTGTTCCTCAAGCAAAGCACTGGCACTGTAACAAGAGATTGAAGAACTTTCTGTGTGGCAGCCACTTTTATTTTTACTCAATAAGCTTGCCTAGGAGTGGGACAAATCAAATTGATGGGATTCTTGCCACTACTATTTCTGGACAGTATGGAGGCAATACTTCTCTTAGATGTTGAAGTTGGATGTATTAATGACATGTTTTGAAAAAAGGGAACAGGATAAACAGCATAAAGAAGCTAAAGCTGAATAAGATAAACAGGAGGGGCGAAAGCAACAAAGCTGTAGAGAGAACCTAAGCACTTCTTGGGATCCCGAGCTCAGGTTTGGTATACCAATCCTGTTTGAGGAGGGAGGGAATGATACTGAGGTAGAGGGGTTTTGGGGAGGTTACCCTAGTGCACCGGTGCCTCCAGTTGAGTCCCCTATGACTCCGTCCCTGCCGCTGTACACGAGTCCCGAGAAATCCTTGATATGTCACTTACAGGGGGATGCCCCTGCAGAAAAACACAGACTGTGGGTCACAGATGGGGTGCATCCTTGATGTTCATACCAAACTGTGGGACAGGTCTTTGCTTTTAGCAATCTTGGTGGATTGGGTTAAGATGCTCTCTAGGAAACCAGCGGCACCCTGTTACCTTTGCACTGGAGTTCACCATCTCCATGTCACCCCCCCCCCCCCCCTCAAAACTATGCTCCCCATAAGACAGCTGCTGAACCCCATGGCAGATGAGGAAGATGAGCCACCAATTATTGGCGTCTATTTCCCCTGGAGACCCCAAGAGATGATCGTGATAATGAATCAGCCTCCAGATTGCTAAAGATAAACCTGCCCAATTCGCCCAATACATCTGGCGCACAGCTCAAATAGACAATGCAACACCCCAGGTTTTTTTTGCCCTCTGATGTATGATCTTGTCACCAGAAGAAGTTATTAAGTGGCAGGAACAAATGGGCGAGGGTGACGGAAAAGGACCAGTTCACACTTATGATGATTGAAATGACAGATTCAAAGTTGACACCTTGAGTGTCACAGACATGGTACTCACATATAACATGGATTGGTCTGAGAACACCACGACACAGATGAGGAGAGCCCTTATTTATTACTGGGATGGCCAGAACGACACCAAGTCACGTTTTAAAGGTCATACAAAAACTGAGTTTGTTCAGCTGCCTCATGATCACAATGCACCTTCAACCAGTTCTGATGAATTTCATTGGGACTGGAATAACACAGACCTGCCACTTGAACATGCAGACTTCACTTGTTACATGGATGGCAGCTCCTTTATTTCACCCACTGGCCAGCGATGCTCCAGATACGTGATTGCTATGGATTCTGAAATGGTTGAACGTGCAGGCTTTGAAACTCCACTGTCAGCAGAGAAGGCTGAATCGATTGCCCTCACTTGGGCTTGCATCCTGATGGAAGGGAGTTTGGCCAATATTTATATGGACTCTCACTGTGCTTTCGGCGTTACCCACGACTGTGGCGTCTAAAGGGAGCATAGGAGGTTTCTAACCTCCACAGGGCAACCCATGAGTAACGCTGCTTTTGTGTATAATCTTTTGTAGGCCTCACAGTTACTGCCCAGCCTAGCAGTGATCAAATGTTCAGCTCACACTGGTGCCGCTGACAGAATCTCCAAGGGCAACATGCAAGTAGATGCTGGTGCCAAGCAGGCAGCCTTACACCCCAGTTTCCTGGTTCCCTTGGGCTCACAGCAATACCTTGTTACAAAAAAATATGAGGATAGATATGCCAGACCTGGGTGAGATATGTCACTTACAGGGGGATGCCCCTGCAGGTGCATCCTTGATGTTCATACCAAACTGTGGGACAGATCTTTGCTTTTAGCAATCTTGGTGGATTATGTACATAACTGTACATACCTAGGCAAGGAGGGAATGGTCAACACTTTGCTACAAACCTGGTGGCACCCTGATTCCCAAAATAATGGCTGAGAAAAGAGCCAAAGCATACTTGATCTGCAAAAAGACAAATGCTGGAAAAGGGATGCCTTGCGGTTCTGGGACTACCCCCTTGCCTGGTAGGCCTTTCAGTTGTCTACAACTAGGTTTCATAGAATTACCCAGGGTACAATGTTATAAGTATTGTTTGGTAATAGTAGGTGTGTTCAGCGGATGGATTGAGGCAATCCCAACAAGGGACAACATGGCTGCAACGGTGGTAAAGTATTGTTGAGGCAAATAATTCCCCGCTATAGACTCCCAAAGACAATAAGCTCAGACAATGGGCCACATTTTATGGCTAAAATTAACCAGGGGATCTGCAGGGAACTAGCAATAAAACAACAATTCCACTCACTGCACTCACCACCCAAAAGCGGCTGGAGTTGTGGAACCAGCAAATGGTACCCTAAAAATAAGCTGGCGAAGCTAAAACAGGAAACAAGCCTAAGTTGGTTGAAGGTCCTACCCTTGGCCCTGTTCCACATGAGGGTTACCCGTTCAAGCAAAACTGGTCTGTCTCCTGCTGAGGTGATTTACGGGAAGCCCATGAGGACCCCATGAGAACCTGGGATAGTCCGACCCCTCCGCCCCCCTGAGAGACTAGACATGAACAACCTGGGAGAGGAGGTAAGGGCATCCCTGCAGGGGCTAACTAAATCTCTCCCAAGTTTGCATTCGCAGGTACGCCAGGCTTACTGAGAGAGCGACGATCTGCCTGAAGGGGAGTACCGTGCTGCCAAGCCAGGGGACTTTGTCCTGATAAAGGGCTGGGAACACAAGAAGCAGGGACCAAGATGGAAAGGACCATTTCAGGTGCTGCTGACTACCTCCATGGCTGTGAAGGTACAAGGGCAGCCCCAGTGGATACACAGAACTGACAGCAAAAGAATCAGTGTGGAAACCGATACTGATAAGGACAAAGCTGTTTTCCGTACTCGTGACTTTGGTGACTGTGGGGAATGTGGCCTTGGGAACTGTTGCATTTCAAACTGATACCGCTATACATCGCATCTTTTTGCACTTGGCCCACCAGACAGCCCGTGTAATGGGAGAGACACCTGCTGCTGAGTACGTGCCCAGTTGCCACTCCACTCGTGCAGGGTTGGGGTGTGGAAGCCCTTTGGGGCCTGTATCTTTTCTCTGGCATGAACTGGCTGAATGGCTACTGTGCCAAAGCCTTTCTGGTGATCTTGCTAACACCGATGACACACAGGAATGCAGTCGGCAGGGTATAACTGACCTTATTCAGGGTCTGGTATCAAACTAATTACAATCAATCACATGGACCTCCCTCCCTTGTCATTCTCAACATCACCATCGACTACACCACCTGTTTCAGGCAGGAAAGGCAACCCTCTAAAGGTACTTATGTGGGGACGAGTAAGTGCTGTTTTGCTATCCCCTGGGTTGAACCTATTCAGAATTTAACAGAATATGGCTACTTTGTATTTGATTGGTTTGCTGTCCCAAACAGAACATCAGGCTGCCTCTGGAATAACCCTACTCCCAGGTTGTGGTGGGTTGCAGTTTCCACCATAACAGCTTACAGTGGCACATATTTTATTTGCAGGTTTAAAGCCTACCCCTCCCTTCCCTGGAGGGGGTTGTGTTACATGGCTTATATTGTACCCCATATTCGCATTTTGGACAACTTACCCTCAACTCTGAGTCCCAGAAGGTTCCTCACTGGATTCCACACCTGGGTGGGAATGTTCTCTCCTCCAATGGGAATCTATTTACATGCTCAAGAACTTAGTAAGCTCAGGACCGTATGGTAAAGGGTCGCCAATGATACAGCTAGTGCCTTAACTGAAATTAACATGGAACTACTTGCAGTTAGGACTGCGCCCTCCAGAATCATCTGGCCTTGGACTTCCTGCTAGCCAAGGAGGGTGGTACCTGTGCTATTGCTGGGACAGAGTGCTGCACCTACATCTCTGATGAGTCACTAACATCACTGACCTCTCTAAACACATTTCACAGGAAATCCAGAGTCTGCAAACTACTGACAATGGGTTTAGCAATGGCATGGAGGGGTGGCCACCAAGGTGCATTCTTGGAGGACTGGGAGGCCTACTGGTACATATCGAAATTACAATACCATTTGTAATCACCTGCATTCTAGTTCTCGGGTGTTTATGGGCACTGTGGTCCAAGTGTTTTTATTGTAGGTTCTGAGGGGACCAGGTTGATCAATAAGTGATCAATTGGAGGGAATGAGGAAGTTAGAAAACCACAAAGGGATCAGTTCTATTTTTCACTTGTCTTTCATGGCATACTGGGGACTCAAGGGCTAAACATTCCACTGCTAAATGGACTCACTGCAGTATCAATTACATACCTGTCCTCTTACAGAATGAGACAAGACATCTCAGCAGGAGGGGCTGGCTGACTCTCAGAGAACTGATTTTTCTGGAGCCATACATGTGGATTCCACCTGCAGCCTCAGACAAAGGTATTTGTCCTTCCTGGACAAGACTGATGGCCTTGGCCATAACCCTATTAACAGTCTCCTGCTGCTATTATCATTCTTCCCCTTCCTATTAACATAGGAATGTGAATCCCACATTTAGAACAAGCAAAGTCCTTCAGTTTAAAACTCTTCCCATCAACATATGATTATGAAGAATACAATAATCAGTCCTTGTAATCCATCCACTAGTTATCACAGGACATTGACAATCACTGGGACTTGTAAAAGTATAATTACCCATCTTAATCAATGTAACAATAATTAACCCTGTGACTTATTGACCTTTTGTATTATTTCTTTGTGTGTAGAGCAGAGATTTGTGGAGAAGTGCCACCACAAGTAGATGCACAACTACTTTTGCGGATGTTGAGATTCTCTCGCCAGCTGTCGGATAATAAAGCATCTACCATTGTACTGAAACTTGTATCATCCAGATTTGTGGAACAAAATATTCATCAACGTGAAGCTAAATCTGTTGAATGAATGAGCACACTGAAAGCACTTGATAAGATTGAATACTGGGGTGGGAGAAAGAGAGGGTCTGGGGCTTAGTGGAAAAACTACTGAGAGGTCGATCTGAGAGTTTGATAAGGAAGAAATAAGTGTCAGTCCAATTTTTGATTTACGCTAACAGTTTTGCTTTTATTTATGTATGTACTAGATCTTTTGTATTAATTCACTAGTGGAATTATAAATGCAACCTTATATCTGTCTCTCTGGCCAAGTGCCTACTGTGTTAATAGCTTGCTTGTTTGTTCTTTCCTCTTCCATGCTCCACTTTCAACCTTGTCCATGCTGAGCATTTTGCTCATGACTCAGTTGCAAAGCATTAGAGGTCATGGTGAATTCCCTTTGTCCTGCTCACCTGTTTGACGTGATTATTTTGGTATTTCAAGACTGCCCTCAAAACAGTCACTTATTGTTATTTTTATATAGATGTCTGACCTCAAACAGCAATCATCCTAACATGTTTGGGAGGAAAGATCAGAGATTTCACACTATTTATGGACTGGCAGAAGAAAAGCTAACATGTCCCCTTGCCAATAATATCCAAGGCAGCACTTCATACACAAGTATTATTAGAACTAAGCAGCTGCACTACAGATTTTGTTTTTCCATCCCCTTTTATTTTCCCCAAGTCAATGTTAGTCTTTTCTGATTGAACTAACTAGTCCACTTCCTTTGGCAGTACACATGAGTAGTCACAATCAAATGCAATATTCAAATCAAGCGGAGTTGAAAGAAGAGAGTGAATTGAAATGATCCAAAAAGATTACAGAGGTTCAGCAATTGCAGAAGAGCCCAAAAGGCTGGGATGGACGTTAAAGAAACAAAGACACATCATGCACACATGAGCAAGAGGTCATTGACAAGCTGTGGGAATTGAAATAGCATTTGTGTTCAAGGGAAGAAATAGTAGAGGAATGGAATGAAAGTAATTGAATCAAGGATATAAACTTCAGTGGCTCAGTGGTTAGCATTGCTGCTTCTCAGCATCAGGGGCCCAGGTTCAATTCCAACCTTAGGTAACTGTCTGTGTGGAGTTTGCACATTCTCCCTGTGTCTGCGTGGGTTTCCTCCGTTTGCTTCGGTTCCCTCCCACAGTCCAAAGGTATGCAGGTTAGGTGAATTGGCCGTGCTAAATTGCCCAAAGTGTTCAGGGATGTGTAAGTTAGGTGCATTAGTCAGGGGTAAAGGTAGAGTAATAAAGTAGTGGAATGGGTTTGGGGAGGATACTCTTAAGAGAGTCAGTGTGGAATGTTTGGGCCAAAGGGCCTGTTTCCAAACTGTACTGATTCTATGATAATTAGGAAAGGAAATAGTTTTCCATTATTGATATGTTACCAATAGCAGCCTAATAGACCATATTAAGCACCTAAGAAATATGATAACTTACCACAGGTTGGGATCAAAAATAGTTCTCTTACCTTGGGCCAAGTCATGTGTTCAAATCCCACAATGGAGGGTAAACATGAAATCCACACTGTGACCATAGGACTACAGAGTGCCTGTTGAACTATTGGTGGTGCTGCCTGTAATGGAATGAATAATTTTAAGGGATCCACAAAGGGGGTAGAAATCTAACTCTGGGAGTGTCACAACATTGGTAGTGTTGGATCATCTGACTGTTATTTGCAGCACCATGCTATAATTCCATTGACTCAAAAGAAGTTAGATTTCAGGCATTGCATAGAATAGGCAGCCAATCTGCTATTTCCCATGCACAGCAGCTCCCAAGACAAAATTCTATCCTATGATACTTATAAGCAGAGATTAAATTGAACATACTGGCCAAGTATAAAAAGTCCCAGGCACTAAGTTAATCCAATCCTTCAGAGTTCCCTACATGCCCTCATCACACTTACTTCTCGCATAGGCGACTTCTGCCTTCCGAAGATACACAAAGCCAATACACCAGGACATCCCATCGTATCAGGCAATAGGACCCTATGTGAGAACCTATCTGGCTAGGCCAAAGGCATCTTGAAATCCATTGTACAGAGGATCCCCAGCGACACTACGGATTTCTTACAGAAACTCAGCACCCACAGCCCAATCAAACTGAGAACATTCCTCGTCACAATGGACGTTTCAGCACTCCACACCAGCATCCCCTACAATGATAGCATCGCGGCAACAGCCTCAGTACTCAACACCAACAACTGCCAATCTCTGAGCACCATCCTACAACTCATCCACTCTATCCTTGATCACAACATCTTCACCTTTGACAGACAGTTCTTCATGCAGACACATGGAACAGCCATGGGGACCAAATTTGCACCCAATATGGCAACATCTTCAAGCACAGGTTCGAACAAGACTTCTTCTCTCTGCAGGACCTCCAACCAAAACTGTACACCAGGTATATTGACGACATTTTCTTCCTCTGGACCCATGGCGAGGAGTCACTGATAAAACTACACAGTGATATCAACAAGTTTCATTCCACTGTCAAACTCACCATGGACTACTCTCTGGTATCTGTCTCATTCTTAGACACATGCATCTCCATCAAGGATGGACACCTCAGCACCACACTGTACCGCAAACCCACAGACAACCTCACAATGCTACACTTCCCAAGCTTCCACCCAAAACATATTAAAACAGCCATCTCCTATGGACAAGCCCTACGCGTCCACTGGATCTGTTCAGATGAGGAAAAATGTGATGGGCTCTTGGAAGGACTCAGGGATGCCCTCATAAGAACAAGGTACGATGCTGAACTCATCGACTGCCAGTTCCGACGTGCCACAGCAAGGAACTGTAATGACTGCCTCAGGAGACAGACATGAGCTGCTACCAATAGGGTACCCTTCATCGTCCATTACTTCCCAAGAGCCGAGAAACTACACCATGTTCTTCGTGGCCTGCAGCACATTATTAATGAGGAAGAGCACCTCGTCAAGACCTTCCCCACACCCCACTGCTCACCTTTAAACAAACACCAAACCTCAAACAGATCATTGTTCGAAGCAAACTGCCCGGCTCTCAGGACAACTCCATACAACCCTGTCATGGTAGACACTGCAAGACGTGTCAGAATATGGACATAGATACCACCACTATGCATGGGGACACCTCCCACCATGTACATGGCAGGTACTCATGTGACTCAGTTAACATTGTCTATCTCTTACGCTGCAGGTATGGATGCCCCAAGGCATGGTACATTGGTGAAACCGAGCAGACGCTATGGCAACGGATGATTGGGTACTGCACAACAATGGATGGATAGAAGTGTTCCCTCCCAGTTGGAGAACACTTCAGTGGTCCAGGACATTCAACCTCGGACCTTCAGGTGACCATCCTCCAAGGTGGACTTCAGGACAGGCAGCAGCGAAAAGTGGCCGAGAAGAGGTTGATAGCTAAGTTCAGTACCCGTAGGGAGGGCCTCAACTGGGACCTTGGGTTCATGTCACATTACAGTGACCACCATTACACTACACACACAAACACACAGATACTCCTATACACCCATACACACACACACAAACTCCAACAGACACACACACACACTCCAACAGACACACACACTCCGACACACACACATAAACCCTCTCACAGACTTAGACCCTTTTACACTCACACACACATATACACTCTCGCTCATAGACGCTCACAACCCCCACCCCAGACACACACACAAAGAAACCACATGCACACATATACATATACGTTTGTGGGGTGAATTGGTACTTGCAGAGTTACATTGTACTTTGCTCAAAAACTGCATCAATCCATGGAAGAATCTGTTAACTCACTTTTTAGATTAGATTCAGTCTAAACATTATGGCACAGACAAAAGCACACAGGAGGCTAACACCTGTAACATATTATCCAGCTTGACACAAATTGTTAAAGTTAACCTGAGAATGTAACTTTAAAAAATGTTTGGTGATTTACATATGAAAGAAGTGAAACTAACAAGGTCATTCTAACAGAGGAGTGACTTAACAAACAATCAAGGTATTATTCAATGTATAAGTTCAGTTACATCACACTGTAAATTTTTGCTATAAATTCTGTGCCTTACAACTGTGTCCTCCACAACCACCTAATGAAGGAGCGACGCTCCAAATGCTAGTGCTTCCAAATAAACCTGTTGGACTATAACCTGGTATTGTGTGATTTTTAACTTTCCCAGAACTTGGTTGTGTTAATTTTGATGAGTTACATGCAGGATTTCTCTCTCTGAAGCCCGAGCAGGACCTTTCATTCTCCCAAAACTCATTTCATTATCGATGCACCACATATCTATGGCATCCTATCCTATCCTCTCTCTCACTACAGGTGGAAGTACTTCCCACTGTCAGAACTTTCCCGAATTCCCAGTGCCACCATGTTCTTAAATTAACATCAAGCTATTCACGTGGGCAGATGCTGCCAGCCAGGCATTACCCTTGACTGTGCATGCTGTGGAAGTGGGACCACAAGAAAGAATTTTCAGAGTACATAAGTAGCCTGGCCAACACATCATTGCAAATAAAAGTGTACACCCATAATTATATTGATATTTAAGAATTAAGTTACATAGGTTACCCATCCTTAGAACCATTCTGTTTTAGAACCCTGTCTTCGGCAGTGCTCAGTGTAGCCTAAAAACTTTTCATTGTTCAGTGGATAGCCTTCAAAAAATTGGAAAAGTTCACTTTTCTTCAGCAACAGCAAAGGGGAAAGAAAAAGAGTTGCATATTCTTCTGGGAACAGACAACTGCCTTGCCTTTTGAGCAGCAACAAACTTGCAGTCAATGGGTGTTCACTTCACACAGTTCACATCTATTAGAACTGACTGTCAATCAAGTCCTGTCTGGTTTCTTGTGCCCAATGCCACAAGTTGAGTGTCTGTCCCTATAGGCAAAGTGCCTTGACAGCAACACCACAATAAAAGGTGCTAGTGCATTCCAAAATGCAACATTGAAATGCAGCACTATATTGTCAGTAGATCTGATAAGGCTGTGGTGAGGCTGATACATACATATGTGAGGGGTGGTGGGGATGTAGTCTTCCAATCCTCTGACATCTCTCCAGCATCCAAAGAGGTTTTGAAAATTAATTTCAAGGGGCCTGCAATCTCCTTCCTGTATTCCACTGAAGCCAAGGATATATCTCAGCTTGGTCTGAGGATTTGTCCAATTTCAAACCCATATTTTCGGACTTCTAGAAGGCTTTCAACAAAGAGCCGCAACAAAGGTTACTACACAAAACAAGAGCTCAATGTGTAGGGAACAACACTGTAGCATGAATATAGGATTGACTAACCAACAGGAAACAGGATAGGCGTAAATGTGTTCTTTTTGGGATATAATGAACAGAATGCCATGAGGACCCATGCCACACCTCACTTATTTACAAATGATATCAATGACTTGGATGAAGGGACCAAACTTGTACTTGTTGATGACACAAAGTAGGACAGTAATTTGTGAAGAAGGCATAGGGATTTGAATTGGTCATTGGTTATGAGGTATTAGTTATAAAGAAGGAAAATATAAATTTGTCCACTCTATCTGGAAAGATTTTTAAAAAGCGTATTATTTAGACAGGAAGATCTTGCTGAACAATGTAGTCCAGAGAGATCTTGGGGTCCTGGTACATGAACTACAAAAAGGGAGATGCATGTTCAAAAAGTGATTAGCAAATAAATTGAATGTTGTCGTTTATTGCAAGTAGAATGGAATATAAAAGTAGGGAAGTTTTGCTATAGTTGCACATAGCAATGGTGAGAGTTCATAGAACATAGAACATAGAACAATACAACACAGAACGGACCTCAATGTTGTGCTGACCTGTGATATATTCTCAGCTCATCCCCCTACACTATCCCATCATCATCCATGTGCATATCCAAGGATTGTTTAAATCTCCCTAATGTGGCTGAGTTGACTACATTGGCAGGTGGGGCATTCCATGCCCTTATCACTCTCTGAGTAAAGAACCTGCCTCTGACATCTGTCTTAAATCTATCATCCCTCAATTTGTAGTTATGCCTCCTCGTACAAGCTACATTATCATCCAAGGAAATGGACTTGCACTGTCTACCCTATTTAATCCTCTGATCATCTTGGATATCTCTATCAAATCCCCTCTTAGTCTTCTTTCCAGTGAGAACAGACCCAAATCTCTCAGCCTTTCCTCATAAGACCTTTCCTCCAGATTAGGCAATATCCTGATAAATCTCCTCTGCACCTTCCCCAATGTTTCCACATCCTTCCCGAAATATGGCGACCAGAATTGTACACAATATTCCAAGTGTGGCCACACTAGCGTTTTGTATAGTTGCAGCATGATATAGCGGCTCTGGAACTCAATCCCTCTACTAATGAAACTTAACACACCTTATGCCTTCTTAACAGCACTATCAACCTGGGTGGCAACTTTCAGGGATCTATGCACCCTCTGTACATCCACACTACCAAGAATCTTTCCATTGACTCTGCCTTCCTGTTATTCTTCCTAAAGTGCATCACCTCACATTTAGAGTCATAAAGTCGTAGAGATGTACAGCATGGAAACAGACCCTTCGGTCCAACCCCTCCATACCGACCAGATATCCCACCCAATCTAGTCCCACCTGCCAGCACCCGGCCCATATCCATCCAAATTCTTCCTATTCATATACCCATCCAAATGCCTCTTAAATGTTGCAATTGTACTAGCCTCCACCACTTCCTGTGGCAGCTCATTCCATACACTTAGCACTCTCTGCATGAAAAAATTGCCCCTTAGGTCTCTTTTATATCTTTCCCCTCTCACCCTAAACCTATGCCCTCTAGTTCTGGAATCCCCAACCCCAGGGAAAAGACTTTGCCTATTTATCCTGTAACATTCTTCCAAACTGCCCACTACTCCACCGACTTTAGTGTCATCTGCAAATTTACTAATCCATCCGCCTATGCCTGCGTCTAAGTAATTTTAAAAAATAACAAACAGCAGTGGTCCCAAAACAGATCCTTGTGGCACACTACTAGTAACTGGACCTGAAAATGTGTTGCTGGAAAAGTGCAGCAGGTCAGGCAGCATCCAAGGAGCAGGAGAATCGATGTTTTGGGCATGAGCCCTTCTTCAGGAATGAGGAAAGTGTGTCCAGCAGGCTAAGATAAAAGGTAGGAAGGAGAGACTTGGGGGAGGTTCGTTGGAAATGCGATAGGTGGAAGGAGGTCAAGGTGAGGGTGATAGGCCGGAGTGGGGTGGGGACGGTGAGGTCAGGAAGAAGATTGCAGGTTAGGAAGGCGGTGCTGAGTTCAAGGGATTTGACTGAGACAAGGTGAGGGGAGGGGAAAT
>NC_057712.1:63381176-63498069 GCF_004010195.1 Chiloscyllium plagiosum | reverse complement strand
TTCCATCAACCACCACTTGCTGCCTTCTTTCAGAAAGCCAGTTTCTAATCCAAACTGCTAAATCACTCTCAATCCCATGCCTCTGCATTTTCTCCAACAGCCTACCATGTGGAACCTTATCAAAGGCTTTACTGAAGTCCATGTACACATGTCAACTGCCCTACCCTCATCTACATGCTTGGTCATCTTCTCAAAAAACTCAGTGAGGTTTGTGAGACACAACCTGCTGACTATCTGAAATCAAATTGTTGCTTGCTCGATGATTATAAATCTTATCTCTTATAATCCTTTCCAAAACCTTTCCTACAACAGAAGTAAGACTCACTGGTCTATAATTATCTAGGTCATCTCTTCTGCCCATCTTGAACAAGGGCACAACATTTGCAATCCTCCAGTCCGCTGGTACTAAACCCGTAGACAATGATGACTCAAATAGCAAAGCCAAAGGCTCTGCTGTCTCCTCCCTAGCTTCCCAGAGAATCCTCAGATAAATTCCATCCGGCCCAGGGGACTTGTCTACTTTCACTCCTTCTAGAATTGATAACACCCCTTCGTAACTAACCTCGATCCTTTCTAGTCTAATATCTCGTATCTCAATCTTCTCCTCTACAATATTCTTCTTTTCCTGAGTGAAAACCAATGAGAAATGTTCGTTTAGCACCTCTCCGATCTCCACAGGGTCCACACACAATTTCCCACTTTTGTCCTTGACTGGCCCTATTCCTTTTATTCCTCACATACCTATAGAAAGCTTTAGGGTTCTCTTTTATTCTATTTGCTAAAGACTGTTCATGCCCCCTACTTGCTCTTCTTACCTCTCTCTTTAAATCCTTCTTAGCTGATCTGTAACTCTCCATCGCCTCATCTGAACTATCCTGTCTCATCAACACATTAGCCTGCTTCTTCTACTTAACAAGATATGCAATTTCTGTAGTAAACCACGGTTCCCTTACCTTATCACTTCCTCCCTGCCTGATACCTATCAGTGACACGCAATATCTGTTCCTTAAATCAGCTCCACATTTCCATTGTCTGCATCCCCTGCATTTTGCTACCCCATTCTGTGCATCGTAATTGTTGCCTAATCACATTATAATTGCCCTTGCCTCATCGATAACTCTTGACATGTGGCATGTACCTATTCCTTTCCATCACTAAACTAAACGTGACTGATTTATGGTCACTCTCTCCAAAGTGCTCATCTCCAACTAAATCAAACACCTGGACTAGTTCATTACCAAGCACCAGATCCAGTGTGGCCTCTCCTCTTGTCAGCCCTTCGACATACTGTGTCAGGAAACCCTCCTGTACACATTGGACAAAAACTGATCCATCCAACGTACTAGAATTATAGCATTTCCAGTCAATGTTGGGGAGATTAATGTCCCCCATAATGACCACCCTGTTCCTTTCACTCCTACCCAGAATAATTTTGCTAATCCTCTCTTTCACCTCCCTGGAACTCTGCGGAACCATTTGTAGTGGTTTGAATCTGCTGCTTCCGATTGTCAGTTCCAGCTCGAACTGACAACCGGAAGCGGCAGATTCAAACCACTACAAATTCCGGAGGAAAGATCACAGAAGCGCTTCACAGGAGGCCCCCAAGCACTGAGGATGTCACCTAGACAGGGAACGAAACGTCTGCAACACAAATTCCCAGCTCGGCGAACAGAACCACAACAACGAGCATCCGAGCTACAAATCTTCTCACAAACTTTGAATCCGTGAAATCCTGCCTTACATCCCTATCTCCCTTTCTACCTATGCCGTTGGTACCTACGTGGACCACGACTTGGGACTGGTTACCTTCTCCCTTCAGGACCCCAAAGATAGCCTCATCGATAACTCTTGACATGTGGCATGTACCTATTCCTTTCCATCACTAAACTAAACATGACTGAATTATGGTCACTCTCTCCAAAGTGCTCATCTCCAACTAAATCAAACACCTGCACTAGTTCATTACCAAGCACCAGATCCAGTGTGGCCTCTCCTCTTGTCAGCCCTTCGACATACTGTGTCAGGAAACCCTCCTGTACACATTGGACAAAAACTGATCCATCCAACGTACTAGAATTATAGCATTTCCAGTCAATGTTGGGGAGGTTAATGTCCCCCATAATGACCACCCTGTTCCTTTCACTCCTACCCAGAATAATTTTGCTAATCCTCTCTTTCACCTCCCTCGAACTCTGCGGAACCATTTGTAGTGGTTTGAATCTGCTGCTTCCGGTTGTCAGTTCCAGCTCGAACTGACAACCGGAAGCGGCAGATTCAAACCACTACAAATTCCGGAGGAAAGATCACAGAAGCACCTCCCAAGCAAGGATGTCACCTAGACAAGGAACGAAACGTCTGCAACACAAATTCCCAGCTCGGCGAACAGAACCACAACAACGAGCATCCGAGCTACAAATCTTCTCACAAACTTTGAATCCCTGAAATCCTGCCTTACATCCCTATCTCTCTTTCTACCTATGCCGTTGGTACCTACGTGGACCACGACTTGGGACTGGTTACCTTCTCCCTTCAGGACCCCAAAGATATGATCCGAGACATCACGGACCCTGGCACCTGGGAGGCAACACACCAACCGTGAGTCTCTTTCGTTCCCTACAAACCTTCTGACTCTCTATCGAGTCCCCAATGATTAACACTCTCCTCCTTTCCCTCCTTCCCTTCTATGCAACGGGGTCAGGCTCTGTGCCAAAGGCCTGTGCCCAACTGCATACCCCTGGTAAGTCCCCCCCCACCACCAACAGTATCCAAAATGGTATACATGTTTTTCAGGGGAACAACCACAGGGGATCACTCAACTGATCTTTTTCTCTCCCCTTCGAACAGTCACCCAGTTTTCTTCATGCCTAGGAGAAACTACTTCCCTATGGCTCTGATTTAGCACAGCCTCTGCCTCCCGAATGATCCGAAGTTCATCCAGGTCCTGCTCCAGTTCCCTAACACGGTCTTGGAGGAGCAAGAGTTGGGTGCACTTCCTGCAGATGTACTTGAATGGGACACTTGTGGCGTCCCTCACCTCAAACATCATGCAGGAGGAACATTTCTCTCCCTGCACTGCCATCCCTGCTAGTCCTCTTATCAGAAAGTAAAAAAGAAGAGACACTCACCTGCTGTGTCCCTGGTCTTTAAGGTTAGAGCACACCTTGATTATTGTGTACAGCTTTAGTCTCCATTTTAAATTATATAATTGTATTGTAAGCAGGTTAGAGAAGATTCACTCATCTCTTTCCTGGGATATAGGGGTTATTTTGTGATGAAAGGTTATACAGTTTGGACATATGTCCAGTGGAGTTATAAGATTGAAAGGTAATCTTACTGAAATATAAGATTCTAAGGCCATTTACAGGGTAGACGCTGAAAAAATGTTTTCCTTTATGCATCAGAATAGAATTGGGTGACTTAGTTTAAAAATAAGGTGTCTCACATTTAAGTCAGAGATGATGAGACATTCTTCTCTGAGGTTTGAGAGTTTATGGAATTATCTTCAGGCAGGGACATTGAAAATTTTAAGCCAGGGGCAGATAGATTGTTGATTTATAAGGAAGTCAAAGAATATGGGAGTAGGCAGGAAGTCAACTTGAGTCCACAATCAAATTAGTCATGATCTTAGTAAATAGCAGAACAAGCCAAGGGGTTGATAGGCTTATTCCTGCTCTTAATTCTTCCACGCAGATCTGCTTTTGTGCTCTGTCACAGCATGTTTTTCCCAGGTGCTATCATTTTTGGGGTCTCCAGATTTTTCCAACAACCCCACAATTCCCAGGCAAATCATCGTATTACGTTTTTTTTTGCAACACTTCAGAGTTTTATCCACCAGATGTTTCCACTGTAATTCTCTTTCTCCAAGCAATGCCACTTTTTGTTTTTCCTTTCCATTTGATTGCTGGCAGCTGCCTTGCTCCACTTTCTTATCGTTTCCCAGCAGTTGCTAAAATCTTCCCCCAAGCTCCGTCAGTTTTCTTCCTACCCTACCTCCTCTCTTCAAATGTCTACCGTGATCAGAATTTACAGCACTTAAGGAGTATAAGAGAAATCAAAGTGGATTAAAAGATTGGACTGTCCTTGTACCAGAGGGGGGAGAAATCATTCAAGTAGTATATGTGTGTTTACAGGGCAAGCAACTACACAGAATAAATTCACAGCTAGTAAAGCATAAACCCACAACTGGTTATTACCTGCTTTACCCGTTAACACTGAAAAGTGACAAACTGTATGCTACAACCAAGAGTTTACAAGGTAACAATCACAGAGAAACCAGGATCAGCTATTGAGTCAGATCAAGGCTACAGAGAATGAAGGAAACTCGGTATGGTTGGTAAATTTTGATGATTCCCTCATTGTCCAGAGTCAGTTGATGTTCTGATGGCCAACCCCAATGGTGACAGTGAATGGATGGTATATTGTAGAGGGTTTCTTAGACTTTCACATGGTAATACAATCCAGTGCAAGGACTTTGCTTGACAAAATATTCAAGAGATGAACGTTAAAAATGGACAAGAAAAATTACATATTTTGACAGGAAGAAGGGTAAATTTGTGACACCCAGTAAAGAGAAGAAAGTGAGGATTGCAGATGCTGAAGATCAGAGTCGAGCATGTGGTGCTTGAAAAGCACAACAGGTCAGGCAGCTTCCAGGGAGCAGGAGAATCTATGTTTCCAGCATAAGCCCTTCATTAGGATTCTTAATCAAGGGCTTATGCCCGAAATGTCGATTTTCCTGCTCCCCAGATGCTGCCTGACCTGCTGTACTTTTCCAGCACCATGCCCCATACCCAGTAAAGAGTTCATATTGAAGAATGCTTTCATTTTCTTGAAGGGCAATAAGCTCATTGGAAGTGAACTGTAAGATGTGATATTATCTGGAGTATTGTACTCTAATCACACCACATCAGAATTTGTTAGATTTGGAGGAGAGATGAACCCATTGTGTCCTACTGTCAAGAGATAGGAGGCTCAAACTACAGGCCATTCTGCAGCATGGACTCAGGAAATGAGTCAATCAATTAATGGTACAATACAACCAATAAGTCAAATACCAGTGACTGCTCAAAGCAGAGGATTTAGAGAGAGAGAGAGAGAGAGAGAGAGGCCAGGACCAACCAATCAGAAGAAGTTCAAAGTTGAGACTTTGTGAAGGAGTTACTCTGCAGTAGGCTTAAATCAACCCGAGGACAGACAGGTAATATCACATAAATTAAAGTATTCGCATGAGTGTGAATAATTACAGTGTTTTAGTAATGAAGCATTTAGTGCAGTAACGCATTGTAATTGTTCAAACGGAAATTTATGTCTCATGGCAGTTACTCGATATCACAGGCGATCTCATGGAATGTCCCTTCAGACACGGGTCAACATATTACATACTGTAAGAATCATTTAAATGGACAATTAGACCACACAAGTTGTACAAGGGTTTTGGATGAAGTCAGATTTTTTTTAAAAGGCAAAATTACTTGCTTCAGTATAATCATATGTGACTATTGCATAATAAAACTGTTTCAAACTTAAACCTATTTGCAATCCACTTTTACTGTCCAATGCCTTAGGTTTCCTCATTTTCAGTCTCAAATAACACTCAGCTCAGTAGTAATACCACTGCATTTAACACTCAGCTCAGTATTAATACCACTGAGTTTAAGAAATCTTTGTTCTGAAAGAAGTTTTCTTCCTTGTTTGTTAATGGATGTGGATTGTTTGGAAATAGGAAACTTGTCTGAGGTTGCCCCCCAGGATCCCGTGCAGAGCATTTCTTTGCTTTCCAACAATGCCACATCCTAGATTGCACAAGGGGCAATTACAAAAAACAAATTAATTCCTATTCACCGATGGCTGAAGTCATTCTCTCCTCTGCGGCCATCCTAAACAGTGGGGTGTGAAAGTAAGAGGGAATAATAAGCTGTAATTGGCATTAGTTCATATTGTTGTCATCTTTTGCTTTGTATTTATTTATTCATTATCAAACTGAGGCATCTTCAAATGGATGGATGTGATCATTCTAAGTTTATAAATACAACAAAGGGAGGAATAATTATTCAAATGGGAGTGTACAGAGAGTCCTAAACTCCAGCTTGTAGAATGATCCCTACTGCTTCTTTAAACACATGCTTAGTGCACAGTGCAGCATTGTATGTTTACAGATATTGTACTATTGCAGTTATTTGTTTTAACTTTCCAAGAAAATTGTTTGAGTGGTGCTAACTAATTTAGATCTGCTGCATGGAGGAAATGATGAGAGTGCTCCCTATAAGAATCTTTTCTTGGGTAATGACTTTGGATTGAGGATGATTTGCTTGCGCTCCAGTTTAATGTGTTCCGAAATGGCAGATAAGTCCAGTACTCAATCTATATTTGGGACAGGTAGTGCTTGGAAGGTTAAGTATTTGAGTTGTTTAGAGGTTTGTGAATGCTTTCTTTGACATCTTGACTTCACCTCTGCACCTACTCAACAAAGTGTCTTGATGTGATTGGTGCCTTCCTGAATAAACTTCCTTCATCTCGGTCAGTCATGAGCCAAGAACTCCCACAAGTTGAAGGGAAAGATTGACCTCTTCAGGAACGCTTTTAGGACATCCTTAAGTGATTTCTGCTGTCCTCCTGTGAGTTTTCTGCAGCAACTGATTTCCGGGGAGAGCAATTACTTTGGTCATTTGGTATTCAGCATACAAACAATGTGTCTCCTGATTTTGAAGAATTAATGCTTCAAACATTGATATGTTACTTTGGGAGAAGATGCTGCAGTTGGATTTCCTTTCTTGGCACTAGATTTGGAGGTACCTGTTGTACATTGCTAGATCTCCAAAGTATACAAAAATGTAAGCATCACATCTATCCAGTAAGTCACAACCTTAGTCTTGGCTTTGAGATTGTTATCTTTAAATACTTACTTCCTTCGTCAGTGAGATGTCCGATTGAAGGCAGTTAAGAAATGGGCCTCATTTTCCAGAATCTCACTTTCTGTAGGAGAAATGAAAAAAGACATGCATATCTTCATAGGAGATGATGTATAAAAAAACTACAAAAATGCAAACCATTGTAGTACTTTTTAAATTGCTACTTACTACACTCACACACCACCACTGCAAATCCCAAGTGATAAAACAATGAAAGAACTGTACTACTGAGATATAAAGGATCTTGAGTTTAGTTCACAGTGACTACTCAGTTAGCTGATCTAGAAACAGTCTTAATTACCTACATATTATGTATATACTCGAGAATCTTACTGAATAAAGAGGGAGGTTAACTCAGTTGGCTCGATGGCTGGCCTGCAATGCAGAGTAACATCAACAGCATGGGTTTGATTCCTATACCAACTGGGGTGACAATGAAGGACTCTCCTTCCCAACCTCTCCCCTTGGTTGAAGTGTGGTAACCCTCAGGTTAAACCATCACCAGTTGTTTCTCTCTGATGAAAGAACAGTGACTTTATTGCTTAATTTGTAACTCACACAACACCAGGTTGTAAATCCAACAGGTTTATTTGAAAGTACTAGCTTTCAGAATGCTGCTCCTTCATCAGTTAGCTGTGAAGCAGTCTTACGATCCTGCTCCACAGTTATCTGATGAAGGAGCACTGCTCCAAATGCTAGTACTTCCAAAAAACCTGTTGGACTATAACCTGGTGTTGTGTGATTTTTAAAAAAAAAAATTGTCTACCCCAGTCTAATACCGGCATCTCCACACCATGCATAATTTATGTTGATGGAAATCAAATTTCTTTGATTTCAATTTAAATTGTGCAGTATGATTGGTTCAATAGGATTGGACAAATCTTGGGAATTCAAGTATATTACATATAGAGTAGCTTTTATTTTTAATTTCTACAATATACAACTGATACAGTAAAACTGATACAGTGTTCCTCCAGTACTGAGGGTGCTACATGGACAGCACAAACTACACAACCATATACAGCATAAATTGCATAAGAAGTGCAAAACACGCAAGTTACAGTGTAACAGAAGAATGATGAATGATAGACATTTTTCTCGCAGCAAGAGGAAGGATTTCAGATGGGAAGAAGTCTGATTATACTGTGTTAGGGAGCCTGATGGCTTGGGGGAAGAAACTATTGCACAGTCTGGCCGTGAGAGACATATGCTCTGGTTTCTTCTGCCAGATGGCAGGAGGGAAAAGGGTTTGAGTGAGGGGTATGTGGGGTCTTCCACAATGCTGTTAGCTTTGTGGATGCAGTGTGTGGAATAAATGTCTGTAATAGAGAGAAGGGAGACCCCAATGATCTTCTCAGCTGTCCTCACTACCCGTTGTAGGGTCTTACAATCTGAGATGGTGCAATTCCTTAATCAGGCAGTGATGCAGCAGCTCAGAGTACTCTCAATGAAGCCTGTGTAGAATGTGGTGAGGATGGGGGGGTGGGAGGTGGGCTTTCCTCAGGTTGTGCACAAAGTAGAGATGCTGCTAGGCTTTCTTGGTTATGGAGCTGGTGTTGAGGGACCAGGTGAGATTCTCTGTCAGGCGTACGTCAAGAAATTTGGTGCTGTTCATGATCTCCACGGGGGAGACAACAGAGAGTGGTTACTTCATGTCCTCATGAAGTCAACAACCATCTCTTTCATCTTGTTCATCATCAGCGAACTTGATGATATGATTAGAGCTGTGCATTGCTGCGCCATCGTGTGTCAGCAGGGTGAACGGCAGTGGACTGAGCACACGGCCCTGGGGCCACCCATGCTCAGTGTGATAGTGATGGAGATGCTGTTCCTGATCCAGACCGACTGAGGTCTCCAGTCAGAAAGTCCAGGATTCAAGTTACACAGGGAGAAATTTAGACTCAATTTTCCAATAAAGTACTGAGAAATGATAGTGTTAAATGCAGAACTGAAGTCTATGAACAGTAGTCTGATGCAGCTGTCTTTCTTCTCCAGGTGGGTGAGGGCCAGGTGGAGAGTGGTGGAAATGGCATCATCTGTTAAGCGGTTCGGTCGATACACTAACTGCAGGGTGCCCAGTGAGGCGGACAGCAGGGTCTTAATATGCCTCATCACAAGCCTCTCGAAACACTTCATGATGATGGGTGTAAGTGCAATGGGATAGTCATCTTCATCCAGGACGCTGAAGACATCGTCGGCATAGGGATGATGGTAGCGGCCTTGAAACACGTTGGAACTATGGCACAACTCAGGAAGATGTTAAAGGTGTTTGTGAGCCAGTACGCCAGAGCATCCTCTGAGCACTCTGCCAGGGATGTTATCTGGTCCGGCAGCCTTACGTGGGTTGACTCTGTATAGGGTTTTCCTCACGTCGGTCGTGATAAGACACAGCACCTGGTCATTGGGAGGGAGGCGTGGACCTCCTTGCTGCCACGTCATTTCGTGCCTCAAACCGTGCATAAAAGTTGTTCAATTCATCTGGGAGGGAGGTATCACCAACACAGGCTGTTCAGTGGTTGGTGGCAATGTATATGATTCCCTCGCTTTTCAAGTTGGTGATATGAATGTTATGAGCATCTAAACAATAGTGATATTTAGAATGTAGCTTCTTTTCAAAAGAACATTAAATTAAGGCTAATGTATGCTGATACCTGCTCGATATACTCATTGAAATGTCTACCACAGATTACACTGTTATCCATTGTCATTTTTTCTCTTTATCTTATAGGACATGACTCATGCTATCAAAAGTTTCCACAAACACTGTTTGCTCCTCAATTAAAATGACAGAGAGACATTTTCCATTTATACAAGCTTTGATCAACAGCCTGATTCTGCACTGACCTGTAATGCACATATTTATACATTCCTGTAGGGGGCACTAGATAGAGAGGATGGTATACTCTTGTTCCTCATATGAATATTCACTGTCCCAATACCCATGGTTATGATTTCCTTTCTGTAAATGAGTGCCCAGATTGCATGCAGGAAACAAAAAAGGTTCCGTGATCTGTACAGCCTCCTGTAAAATCTCATCAAGTAGTATCCTTGAGGGTAAGCCACTCACGAAATATTCTGAATTACTGAGTGTGATCACTGGCCGTGGTTTCTAGATATAACTGGTTTGGAACATATGAATGGAAACTGATGGTGTCAGATTTTTTTATTGCCAAAAATGACAAAGGAAAGGATATTTTAATTTAACTATGAAAATAAATGTAAGAGGAGGGTGGAAAGTATGTGAGCCAAGGTCTTCAGAATCAAAAATAGCTGTTCCAAGTGGCAGAACCTCAGCAAGCAATTGAAATTTGTTGAAGGTAGCATCTCAACTTATCGTCAAAGAAGGATTAGGTTTGCATATAAAATATTAGGATACACAGATAAGCAAAATAACAGTTTTAAATAAAAAGAAACTTATTAACTTGGGTCAATTTAATAGAGTATCTTCTCCAGAGAGGTCTTGTATTCATAAATGAAGTGACAATGTCATTTTTATTGCTTTATTTTATACTGAGACCATTAAGCTTACCTAGTGTTCACAGCTTTCATTGCTGGACTTGATAAGACAAACTAAGCAGGAGGATATTGACCAGATTAGTTGCGAAGCTTTCCTAAAGTGGGAAAATAAATATTTTGCAGGACTGCTGAGACCTATCCATTATCATGAGGATAGTAGATATGTGCTTGACAGTCAGAGGAATTTTCTCACTTATCTAAAGATATAAGTTGTACCAGTCTGTCCCCGTACATCCTTACATGCTAACCAATATTAACTTTAGAGGGCATATTTCTTCAGTGGATAGGTTCACCTACACATGACACAAGCAAATGTTTCTCTGGATGACTGATGACTGACTGAGTCTTACAGCTCATAGTACTTTTGGAAGACCATGCAAGATTGTGGGATAAAAAAATAGATTTAGCAACAAAATCCAAAATGTTGTAATTATTGCTTTGTACCTTTCAGCTGTGAGTGCTGGCCCATACATCCTCCATCTGGATTGAGGCAAGAGATCATGAAAATATTATAGTAGCGCAGGATACAGATGGCTAAGAGTCAGTCATATTGCTGTGGGTCTGGAGTCCCATGTAGGCAAGATCACATAAAGACAACTGACTAGGGAACCAAATTAATGACAACTGATATGGTAAGTATGAATATATAACTACAAAGTAATACATATTGGGATGTTGCATAAGGGTAAGGTCTGGGTTGCATGCTTGAGTCAACACTGTGTGACTATGGCCTGTCAGGTGACAAAAGGTGAAGAAAGATGATCACGACACAACATGATGGTCTGCAATCCAAAAGACAATTGTGGCAGAGTCTAATTGGTTAAGGGGATACAATGTAGAGTCATAGAGATGTACAGCATGGAAACAGACCCTTCGGTCCAACCCGTCCATGCCGACCAGATATCCCAACCCAATCTAGTCCCACCTGCCAGCACCCAGCCCATATCCCTCCAAACCCTTCCTATTCATATACCTATCCAAATGCCGCTTAAATGTTGCTATTGTACCAGCCTCCACCACATCCTCTGGCAGCTCATTCCATACATGTACCACCGTCTGTGTGAAAAAGTTGCCCCTTAGGTCTCTTTTGTATCTTTCCCCTCTCACCCTTAGGTCTCTTTTGTATGTTTCCCCTAAACCTATGCCCTCTAGTTCTGGACTCCCTGACCCCAGGGAAAAGACTTTGTCTATTTATCCTATCCATGCCCCTCGTAATTTTGTAGACCTCTATATGGTCACCCCTCAGTCTCCGACGCTCCAGGGAAAACAGTATTTATTGACCATTGCTTCAACTGAGTGGCTTGCTCTGCCATTTCAGAAGGCAGCTAAGTGTTATTACTATGGATCTGCAGCCACATGTATGAGTATCAAATATAGAGGATCAGAGAATTCCATAAGGGAGGTGAGAGTAACATTACATAAATAGTGGGACTACATTAGATACCCGCCAATCCCATAAGAACTGCTAAAACATCTCGAGCAGTAATGAATGCAACATGATTAAAGCATCTTGCAAATATAATTATGAGTGAATATCTGATAGACTGCTGTAGGTTCTGCCAACTCAAAGTTAAGATATAATGTTAAGAATATGTAGCCATGTCATGTGAGTGCAGAATGTAGAAAATAGACAAAATAATTACTGTTTCATTTTGTCAAATTATGTTCTTCAGTGAAGGCATCTAGTAGCATGAATCAATATTTCATGAAAATATTTCTGTGATACTACAAAGGTAAGTTTAAAGAAATTGATCCATCTTTAAACTTACAAAGGTAAGTTTAAAGAAATTGCCTGCTTTGCTTTCTCCCTCTGTAATATGCTTCATAAGTCAATTAAAAATAAAAGATAATACAATGAATAAAGTTAACTGTGATATTGTGAACTAAATATTTTAAAAGCTTTAGTTAAACTTTTGGACAACAGAAGATTATTATTGAGGAAATAAAAACCTTATCAGAATAGAGGTTGGAGGAAGAAGAATAAAGGTAAAACTTTTGGTCAGGTTATCTCTTGTTCATTCTGTTAATCAAAACATGTTGCAGGTCTAACTCTCGGACAGAAGCAGCTGTATAGACATTTTTCTCTTGGTGCTAGACATATTCCTGAAAGAATATGAACACAAGAGGCAAGCTAGTAAGCTTTGTAGTCATAAAATTCCCAGTTTCCCAAACCAAACTTGGAGAAAGTGCCCTGGACAGATGAATTTTTGAGGTGTGCATGATACCTGTAATGGAGTTCAGAGGCAATTGCAGGGGCTGCTGGGAGCAGAGGTAATCTGTGGGGTAGACCTGCCTCTGTGATCTCGGACTTTGGTGCAGATGTTTAAAAGAAAATGCCCTTCAACCCTCACCCTTCCCATGACTTGTCCATGCACATATGTTCCAGCCATGCCAATTCATTCTACTTCATGCCTCCACCAATGACTCATAGCCCCTCTTACCCTTTGTGCTAAACTATAACCCATTCTCACCCTACCCAGTTCCAATGGTATAACTTCCATGCCAATATATATATCTTCAGCCACCCCTTTGCCCTATTTTGGCCCTACACCGTAGTGCCAACTCATGCCCAGAATTACCATTATTTGTCTTTACATCCTCCTTGTGAATTCACAGATTATTTAGTTTTTTATTCACTCCTGAGCATTGCTAGCTGGGCAAGTATTTATTGCCCATTTCTAGTTGCCCTTGAAGCCAGTGGTGAGTAACCTTCCTAAACTGCTGCAGTCTTCATGTCCAAAAGCAAACTTCATGTACATGTTGGAATAAACTAAAGTTCTTAATTATTGATGAATTCACAATTAAAAAGTCCTAAGTGATAAAATACATTCACTGCTTTTAAATTCCTTCAGTTACTTTATCCATAATAAAAACAAGCATTTGTATAAAGGCATAATTTCAAATAGATTAAGAGCTGTTAATCAAACTGTGAACTGACAGAAAGCCTTTGTGATAATGATATGTTGAAAAATCAGTCATCCAACGTGAAATATCATGATATCCTCAGGTTTATCTCAACAGAGTGAAATAGCAAGCCTTTTCTTATGTGTCAGTTGTTGCGATTTTTTCCTGAAAAATTAAAAGCCAGGAGATTTAAGTTCCTTAACAGCTTCATAGTACTTTTTATCTTGAAGGTTCCCTTGATAACTTGTAAATTGTAATGATCCTGAGAGTTTCAATGAATTTAATCATTTTTGATGCACATTCGTGTCTACTGTTAACAATCATGAAGAAATTTGACTTTTCCTAAAGGTCACATTCCTTCACACTAAGCTTTTCCTGGAATTGTCAGAAGAGAGCCTTACCTCTCCAAAAGGAAGCTCTACCGCTCCAAAGAATACCTTTTCCTGAAAGGTCTAAAACCCACAAGTTGTGTTTAGGACAGTTATGAGGATTGAATTTCTTTGAAGGCTTGTGAGTTTGTGGTGATTACTAATGTTGATGCTGCATTTAAAATGATCATATTAACTAAGGTAATTCTTCAAGCCTACTTCTTTGTCTAGATGCTTTGGGATATTATGGTACCATTGGACACTGAGGATGCAACATAGAATCATAGAACCCCTACAGTGTAGGTAGAAGCCATTCAGCCCATTTAATCTGCATCGACCCTCCAAAGAGCATCCCACTCAGACTCATTGCCCCATCCTCTCCCTGTAACCCAACATTTACCATGGCTAACCCACCTAGTCTACATATCTCTCGACATTACGGGCAAGTTAGCATGGCAATCCACCTAACCTCCACATCTTTGGATTATGGGAGGAAACCAGAACACACTGACATGGGGAGAACTTGCAAACTATGTACAGTCACCCAAAACTGGAATCAAAACCAGGCAGCACTGTGAACTATTGTGCCATCACTGTGTTTCTGAGTAAACACAGTGAAAAGCTGCTTGTCCTAATGTAAGCCATGGTGAATAATTTCATATTACATCAGACCAGAACATTATTCCATAATGCCCACAACAGCTCATTTCAAATGTTTGTGAAAGAACACTTTATCCCTTCTGAACTTTATTTCCTTTGCACTTATGTATTTTTCTCACAAGAGCAAATTGCCACAATAGTAACTTTAGATAATATTGGCAGCTATCTTGCTGATTACCACTTTAAAGTTAGCAGATTGTATGTCCTATTACCTTTTAAAATAAGTTCACAACTACACTTGTTAAGTCTTTTTAATTTATTTTGAGTCTCTTGTTGGTGCAGCATATACAAACAAAGTTAAAAATTATACAACACCAGGTTATAGTCCAACAGGTTTATTTGGAAGCACTAGCTTTCACAGCGCTGCTCCTTCATCAGGTGCAGCACTCCAAAAGCTAGTGCTTCCAATTAAACCTGTTGGACTATAACCTGGCAGTTGCGTGATTTTTAACTTTGTACACCCCAGTCCAACACTGGCATCTCCAAATCATGTATACAAACAAAGGCTTTTTAAAAACATGAAGAAACAAACTGCAAATAAATTTTGTTCCACATCTGTTTCAAACTCACTGAATCTTTCTCACCATGGTCATTCATCATTACAATTAGAGTCATAAAGATGCAGCATGCATTGAGTCCATTCAGTTCATGTCTTACCTGGTTCTTTTGCAACAGCATTCCAATTAGTCCCAGTCACCTACTCTCTCCCCATAACTTGAATATCTCCTGAAGTTGAAGTATTGAGTTGAAGCTTTGACTAGAGTAAGAATAATTGACAAAGAATTGTCAGGAAATTTACATGTTGTTTATGTGAATATCTCAAGATGATTGATTTGAAGGAACTTTCTATGCTTTGAGTAGCCCATCTGTTTCTTTATCTAAATGCTTTGATGACCAGTCTACTGAGAGTTGTGAAGTTGCCTGAGCTGCCATAACTCATACGCAAAGAATGTGTGGTCTGCAATAGCTGGTTTTCTTCCAAGGTGGTTGCTTTTGAACTCATTTATTGGATTATGTTCTCTGCTCCTACATCAAACAATTATTGTTGCAAAGGCTTCTTGCAACTGTTCCAAGTTCAACTACAATTGCATTTGGTGTATTTCTTGGCTCACATTCAACAAAGAAAAGACAGTTATTAAACAACAACAACAACAACCTACATTTATATCCATTTCCTTAAAAAGCCAGCGTATCCTATTCACATTTTAGCATTTGACTCTTTAAGCACCTGATGGTTATGTTTACAATTTGTGATTCATGTTTTAGATCTCTAAACTGTATTTAGCAGGTTAATTTTTTGTTAAGCTTTATTTTGTCACTAGCCAACTTTTCTTCTTAGTCACATTTTGTGCCTGTCTGTGTGTATATATGCATCATTATCAGCCAAATTCTGAAACAATGTCAAAATATTGGACTTTCTTACTTTTTCAATGTAAAGTGGGATGTAATCTTTATGATCAAGCTGGGCTAATTGCTTTACTGGATAATGTTTTGATTAAATTTCAATAAAATTGTTGGGAATGATAAAAATGTCAAGGTTCAGAGAAACTAGGATCTGAGTTATGCGATAACACAGAGAGATTTCCTTGGTTAGGCCTGAAGCTAAAATTAGTTTCAGGAAAAATTTGGAAAATTGAAATACACAGATATTCAAGTTTCAGTGATGAAAAGGTAATTTGGAAGATAGTATAGTTGAAGATTTAGTACAATGCAGAATGAGACAGGTTGCTAAAAGAGAATCATGAGTACATACATGATTCATTAGATGCTTCATTGAGGTCATCCAGAATCTGTCATTTCACAAGCAGGTTGTGGTTTCTTCTGATTTTTGCTGTCTGCTGAGTGGGATGCCAATTGGATGAGCAGGATTTACTCTTTTGGAGGTTAAATTGCTTTATTATATACTTATAATAAGCCCCCTGTCTCTGAATAAAGTATGATACCATTAAAATATGGAGTGATTTAGGGCCAATTAATACAAATTGGCTAATTTTAATAAGCTTATGGATTAGCTTTAGATCATTCATATATGTGTATGTATAGCTTTGTGCTTAGCCCTCTGACATTTCTTTTCCTTGGTGTGTAATTTGCAGTAGGCTTTCTTCCTTCTTATCCCATATTTTAATTTATTCATTAATTTAAGGTGATGCTTATTTAACCTGAGTTCATTTATCTATGAAATGTACTTATTCTACAAGTTTGCACTGTATTTACTGTCCTACACCGAAAAGTCTTAATGTTTTTCAAACAATTTGTTGAACAATCTTCCAAATTCTTTTGGCTGTCGTTGTTTCATTACTTAATTGAAGTGACTTTTAATGTTACCCACCCGGATCTTGGTGATGGTTATTCTTGCTACATGATAAAATTTATCATTATACTATACTTTCTATTTCATGTACACTTTCTTTGTTCTTTTACAAATGCCAAAACCACATGAATATTAGCTCTTTTGGCTTCTTTGTCACACTAAGATACAATATAGTCATGTATAACATTTACCAACACTAACTCTAAACCACTTGGCTTTTCTTAGTTTACAATGAACTGATTGAAAATCTCCAATTAGCCTAACTTACCAATCTTCACAAACTCTTTCATCTTTTCATTGAGTAAATTGTTGTCCTGTAGACGTCAAACTGGTTTTCTGAAGTAGTAATGTCCCTACATCTGAGCCAGGAGATCCAGATTCAAGTCCCATCAACTCTGATGTGTGACCTAACATGATCGAAGAAAATCAATTGCCAGAGGAAGTGGTAGATGCAGTTACAGTTATAACATTTGTAAGATATTTGGACAGGTACATGAAAAGGAAGGGTTTAGAGGGATATGGGACAAACACAGGCAAATGGGTCTAGTTTAGTTTAATTTAGGAAACCTGGTTGGTATGGAAAATTTGGACCAAAGGGTCTGTTTCCATGCTGGGTGATTTTACAACTCTATGGGATTGATTAAAATAACTAGCATATACCTAGTGTCTTTACAGTGGAGATGTAATTAACATAAAATGGAATCCCAAAATCATATATATAGTGAAATGTGGATTGGGATGATTTGAGAAAAAGAGGATTTACAAATGGAGGCAGAGGGCATGGCTGAAGTAATAAATGGATACTTTAATCTCCCTTTACCAAAGAAGAAGATGCTACCCAAGCCAAGATGGAAAGAAATAAAATTTAGCTGCTGGAAGAGTTTAAAACTGAATAGGAGATTTTGTTTTCAATCAGATCTTGACAAGGTGTCAGGATTAGATGAGATACACCCAAGGATACTGAAAGAAGTGAGAATGGAAATTGTAAAGGCACTGATAATAAATTGTCCATCTTCCTTAGATGCCAGGATGGTGCCACAAATCTGGAGAATTGCAAACATTACCCCTTTGTTTAAAAAAAATGATGCAAAGATAAATTCAACAAATACACAACAGTCAGTTTGACTTTGGAAGTTGAGAAATTTATAGAAATAATAAGGCGTGACAAAATGATTGGTTACATGGAGAAATATGGTTAACTAGGGAGAGCCAGCATTGATTCTAAAGAGAACATCATACTTAACTGACTTATTGGAATTTTTTGATGAGGTGACAGGTAGGGTTGGACTGGGCGTGCTTTTTCTTTAAAGCAGCAACTTTCTCACAGCTGCCTTCTTGAACTAAAATGAGAACATCTAGAGTGTTGTGTAAGGTCTTCAGGACCCTGGAGTTACATCATGATGGTGTCACTTGGTTGCTTATTACTGGGTATAAAATATTACCATATTGATCCCTCAACCAAGGGGAGCAGTTGCTCTGTATTCACCCTGTTGATACCCCTCAAAGCTCATACACTCAATCATGTCCCTCTCAATCTGCTCTGCTCTAAAGAAAACAGTCCAAGCCTATCTAGTGTCTCCTTATAACTCAACTTCCCCATCCCAGATAACATTCAGTTGTACCTCCGTTGCACCCCCTCTCATGCTATCACATCCTTCCCATAGTGATATAGGCAGAACTGCACACACAACTCTAGTAGCAGCCTGACGAACACTCTGTACAACTCCATCACTGCCTCCTTGCTCTTATTCTCTATACCACGATTGATGAAAACAAGTTCCTCTATGCTGCCTTAACTGTCCTGTTCACAAGCTCTGCCAACTTAAGGGATCTATGAATAATTGCCCCTAATCCCTCTGTTCCCCTGAGCTACAGTGTCCTACCATTCATTTAATACTCCTTCATCTTGCTTCTTCTTCTCAAGTGCATCACCTCCCACTTATCAGGATTAAATATTGGTCTATCCATTTGACCAACCCATTTATATCTTCTTGTAACCTACAATCTTCAGGGTTCAGTGTTGGATCCCTTGCTGCTTGTAGTGTACATTAATGGTCTAGACATGAATGCTGGGGGTTTGATCAGTATGTTGCTATTTTGGCTATTCTAGTTGTAAATTTTATTACACGGTTGTATATTTCTCTATTTTCTCTGTTTTTGAGAGATATTGACTTTAACATCTATCAAAATCTCTCAATGTAAGTTTCTCTAGCATTACTGTTAAGTCTCATTTTAATCTGAATGACAAACCTGGTCTACCTGTTTATATATTATCCATAACTTAGGAATGTTAAGGGGGAGTTATTTTATTGGGTGTGTGTTATAGGCCCCCAAAACATCAGCGGGAAATCGAGAAGCAAATATGTTGACAGCTTACAGAGGTGTGCAAGAGTAATAATCAGGCAATTATACTAGCGGATTTTAATTTTCCCAACATAAACTGGGATAGTCATAGTTTTAGGGTTTAGAGGCAGCAGATTTCTTGAAATGTATCCAGTGGTATTTTTTACAAATATGTAGAAAGCCCAACAGGGATGGCACAATGCTGAATTTGGTTCTGGGGAAAGAAGTTGGGCAAGTGTTTGATATGGCAGTGGGGGAACATTTAGACAATAATGACCATAACGCGATATACTTCAAATTTGTTCTGGACAAGGGAAAGGATGGCCACAGTAGATTGGGAACAGCTCCTTGCAAGTAGACTTACAGTGGAGCAATGGGACACATTCAAAAAGAAGCTGGGGAGAGCACAGGTCCAACACGTACCCTTTAGAGAGAAACTTAGGAGCAATATGTTCAGAGAACCATGGAAGTCTAGGCCAATTCAGGACTGGATAAAGAAAAAATGTAGGGCTTTTAGGAAGTCCAAAGGGAACAATTCATTTGTGGCCCCTAGAGGAATATAGGAAGTGCAGTAGGAAACTTAAGAAGGCATGTAGAAGAGCAAAAGGTGGGCATGAGAAAGAACTTGAAAATAGGATTAGCAAGAATCCTAAGATATTTTACAAACACATTAAAGGGAAGAGGCTAACCAAGGAGAGAATAGGGCTCATTAGGGACCAAGGGGACAACCTGTATGTGAAGCTGCAGGATATTGGGAGGGTGTTGAATGAATATTTCTCTTCAGTCGTCACTGTGGAAAAGGAGAATGTAAGTATGGAATTCGGGAAAAGGGACTATGAGGAACTTGCACAGTTTGACATAGGAAATGAAAGGCTCTGTTGGGCTTAAAAACAAACAAATCCTCTGACTCAGATGAATTGCATCCCAGGCTGCTGTGGGAGATGAGGCAGGAAATTACAGGGACTCTGACACAAATTTTTAATTCCTCTCTGGTCATGGAGGAAGTGCCAGAGGATTGGAGGGCAACTAATGTGGTTTTACTGACTTTTTAAGAGGTCTGGTAGAGATAAACCAGGAAATAACAGACTGGTGAGTCTCATGTCAGTTGTAGGTGATTGGGCAACTATTGGAGAAAATTCTGAAGCAGCAAATTAATACCCACTTGGAAAGGCATGGGTTATTTAGAGATAGTCAGAATAGCTTTGTCTAAGGGAGGTTATGCCTAAAAGGTTTGTTAGAACTTTTTGAAACTGCAGTAAAATGTGTGGATAAGGGAAGTTCAGTTACTGTAATTTATATAGATTTTAGCAAAGCTTTTGACAAGGTCCTATATGGGAGACTGCTTGAGAAGATTAGAGCACATGGAATTGAGGGAAACTGGGCAAGATGGATCAGAAACTGGTAATAGGACACAAAGGATAGTGATAGAAGGCTGTTTAAGTATATTGGAGGCTGGTGTTTAGTGGTATATGGTAAGGATCAGTACTCGGACCCTTATTGTTTGTTATATAGATAATTGAAAATGGTGGCGGAAGAGGGGTCAAGTTAAGCAAATTTGCAGACGACACCTAGATCGGTAGGAGTGGTTAGTAGCGAAGAAGATGGTTGTAGGTTACAGGAAGATAAAGATGGGTTGGTCAGTTGGGCAGACCAGTGACAGATGGTATTTAACCCTGATAAAGGCCAGGTGATGCATTTTGGAAAAATAAACAAGATGAGGGAGTAATTAGAGGAACACAGGGATCTTGGAGTAATTATTCACAGATCCCTAAGTCAGCAGAGCATGTGAATAAGGCAGTTAAGAAGGCATATGGGACACTTGCTTTCATCAATCATGGCATAAAGTATAACAGAAAAGAGGTAATTTTGGAGTTGTCCAGAGCATTGGTCAGACCACAGCTAGAGTACTGTGTGCACTTCTGGTCACGTCATTACAGGAAGGATTGGATAACACTAGAGGGGGTACAGAGGATGCTCACTAGGATGTTGCCTAGGATGGAAAATAGAGCTATAAGGAGAGACTAGATAGGCTTGGACTGTTTTCTTCAGAGCAGAGAAGGTTGAGGGTGTACATGATTGACGTGTATACGATTATGAACAGCACGGACACGGTGAATAGGGAGCAGCTGTTCCCCTTGGTTGAGGGGTTAATCACTAGAAGGCATTATTTTAGGGTAAGGGACAGGAAATTGAGGGGATTTGGAAAAAATTCACTCAATGGGTGGTGGAAATCTGGAATGTACTGCCTGGGAAGATAGTGGAGGCTGGAAACCTTACAACTTTTAAAAAGTATTTGGATAAATAGTTCAAATATCATAAAATCTGTGGGTAGCATGGTGGCTCAGTGGCTAGCACTGCTGCCTCACAACCCCAGGGACCTGGATTCAATTCCAACCTCGGGCAACTGTCTGTGTAGAGTTTGCACATTCTGCCTGTGTCTACGTGGGTTTCCTCCAGGTGCTCCAGTTTCCACCCACAAGCCAAAGATGTGCAGGTTAGGTAAATTGGCCATGCTAAATTTCCCGTACTATCAGGAATGTGTGGGTTAGGTGCAGTAGTCAGAAGTAAATGTAGATTAATAGAGTAGGGGAAGGGGTCTAGGTGGGTTACTCTTCGGAGGGTTGGTATGGCCCGTTTCCGCATTGTAGGGATGCTATGATAACATCAAGGAAACGGGACAAGTGCAGGAAATTGGGATTAGTACATTTTTAGTGGTAGTTATGTTGGTGCAGACTGGATGGGTCAAAGGGCCTTTTCTGCATTATATGAACCTATATCCAGAAGTGGCCCCACATCAACCTTCTTCGAATTCTTTCTCAGCCTTGCAAATTTAGCCTCTTGAATCTGACATCTGTGTTAAATTAACAGCAGTAATGTATTAATCAAATGTATGATCACTGTTGTCCAGATGTTCATAGACACAGATTGTTATTGTCTGGAAACAAATCAAAAAAAACCAATAACAACAATTGTTGCAGCTGTTCATTCAGATAGGATGAGAGGTGAAAAAAGGGCTACATGTATGTGTGCATACTCGTCTGTGATAACAATGGGACAAAAACATTCCAGCACTTTGCCCAGGGCAGGCCAGCTGCCACAAATGAAGATGGTAGAAGAGTTCTACATTGCTCATACAAATTATAAGTCTGAGTGAAGACATTGTTTCCAGTCAACATCTTTTTCTTAAGCATCCCTCAGGATCAAGGACAATCTGCTTTCACTGTGTTCAATGTATTCTGAAATGACCGATAAGTCCAATGTGCCATCTACACAGCCTCAGTAAATGTTAGATCCGCACTCTCAGCAAGCTGGACAAACATAGTTAATTCTCCATTTGTTCTTTCCAGAAAGGGTCAGCATAGTTAAACTGATAATCAAAAGGGAAATGCAATTCACTATTTATGAAATAAAACTTCTCCACTAAATGAAATGTAGGTATATTAGAACCTCATTTTTTCCCTTCTAGTTAAGGTATGGTTAAGGTCTGTTGGCTACATTAACATCAAGAGGTAGCACGGTGGCTCATTGGTTAGCACTGCTGCCTCACAGTGCCAGGAACATGGATTCAATTCCAGCCTCGGGTGACTGTCTGTGTGGAATTTGCAGATTCTCACCGTGTCTGCATGGGTTTTCTCCAGGTGCTCTGGTTTCTTTCCACAATCCAAAGATGGCAGGTTAGGTGAATTGGCCATACTAAATTGCCCATAGTGTTTAGGCATGCATGGATTAGGTGCAGTAGTCAGAAGTGTAGATTAATAGGGTAGGGGAATGAGTCTGGCTGAGTTACTCTTCGATGGGTTGGTGTGGACTTATTGGGCCGAATGGCCTGTTTCCATACTGTAGGGATTCTATGATCTATAAAGATTTTGTGACCTCCATAAGAGCTAAAAGAGATGTTTTATTAACTATGTTACGACAATTTGAAACATATTAAATAAATAAGGAGGTTGATTAGTTAGGTTTTTATTGTTAGTTACAGTTAGTTAAGATCCCATGTGAGGGGTGAAATGTTTGTCACATCAGCTGTTATATGATAACCTCAAACCTCCAACTTCTGTGTAATTGTAAGGTGTTGGGCAAGGTTTAGTTGACAGCTCTCTTGGCTTCATGCTTGGGATGAATGTTACTGATGAGGCTGGCACTTTTGCCCCCGAAAAGGTGTTTTTGTGTTGCTTTCTTGAATTGTTGCAATCAATGTAGTGCAGTATACTCACAATCCTATTAAGAAGAGGGTTGCAGGATTTTCACTAACAAAAATGAAGGACAGTGATCTTGTTTGTAGTCAGGTTGATGTTTTGCTTGAAGAGAAACTTGCATATGGTAATGTTACAATATATCTGCAACCCCTATCCTCCTCGGTGACAGAGACTGCAGGTTTTGAAGGTGTTGTCAAAGAAGGTCTGGTGAGCTATTATGTTCCATCTTTTTTTAATGTGATACATAATGCTGCCATTGTGGGGTCAGTAAATGTTGAAGGTGATGAATGGGGTGCTTATTATATATGGGGTAGCACGGTGGCACAGTGGTTAGCACTGCTGCCTCACAGCGCCAGAGACCCGGGTTCAATTCCCACCTCAGGTGACTGTCTGTGTGGAGTTTGCACATTCTCCCTGTCTCTGCGTGTGTTTCCTCCGGGTTCTCCAGTTTCCTCCCACAGTCCAAAAAATGTACATGTTAGGTGAATTGGCCATGCTAAATTGCTCCTAGTGTTAGGTGAAGGAGTAAATGTAGGGGAATGGATCTGGGTGGGTCGCTCTTCAGAGGGTCGCTGTGGACTTGTTGGGCCGAAGGGCCTGTTTCCACACTAAGTAATCTAATTACTTTGTCTTGGATGGAGTTGAGTTTCTTGGGTACTGATGGAGTTGCACTCATCTAAACGAGTAGGGAGTATTCTATCACACTTTGAGTTGTGCCTTGTAGATGCAGACGAGTTACTGATTGCAGAATTTCTTCTGACATGCTCTTTTATCCACAGTATTTATATGGCTAGTCCAGTACAGCTTCTAGTCAATGGTAACCACCAAATATTGATAGTGGAGAATTAATTTAACATCTCAGCAATGCCCTGCCCCCCTTTTCGGGCTCTCATCGATCCTGCACCACCATTAGCAATCTTACTTTTTGTATGCTTATGGAAGACTTTGGGATTCATCTTTGTGTTAGCTGCTAGTCTTCTCTCAGATTATCTTTGTTTTTGTTTGCTTTTTCACCTCTAAAAGTTCAGTATTTCTCTAGTTGTCAATTTTATCTTTTGCTTACATCAGTCAAAAGCACACTTTCTCTCTAATGTTCATTTCTCCCATCTTTATCATCCAGGGAATTTTGGATTTTAAAAAATCTCTCATGTTTGAGGGAACAAGCCTTGAATATTCCCAAATCATCTGCTCTTCGAAGGTAGCCTGTTGTTCAGGGATTGTTTTTCCTGTTAACCTTTTGTTGCAGTCAATCCTGCCCAGCTCAGTTCTTGCCCTATTAAAGCTGGCTCTCCATCAATTGTTCTTTTTAACTCTCATTTGTTGCATGTCATTCTCCATCATCATCTTGAAACGCCTTGAATATTCCCAAATCATCTGCTCTTCAAAGGTAGCCTGTTGTTCAGGGATTGTTTTTCCTGTTAACCTTTTTTTGCAGTCAATCCTGCCCAGCTCAGTTCTTGCCCTATTAAAGCTGGCTCTCCATCAATTGTTCTTTTTAACTCTCATTTGTTGCATGTAATTCTCCATCATCATCTTGAACCTTCCAATACAATAATCACTGTCACCTAAAATGTTCCCCCACAGACAATTGATCCACTTGGCCCACCTCCTAGGAACAAAAATGCATCCTTTTTGAACTGGACACATACTGCTGGAAACCATCAGGAAAACTTGTGTGGTTTGAATGTAACGTTCCACTTGTCAGCCCATACCTGAATTTTGCCCATGTCCTTTTGCTTGTGGTCACCGCATACCTGCTGCAAGACCTGCTGAGATTTTTTTCCAGCAATTTCTGTTTTTGTATCACTAAATATTACATAGCTACCTTTATAGTTTAGCTGAACCTGTCATTATATATTAGTGATGTCCTCCTTTGAGAGTACTTGTAGTTGTATTTGTTCTGGTTTCATTGGGCACATCCCAGTGAAGTTCTGTTGGTATAATTAAAACCATATGCATGCCGAAAGAACTATTCTCCAGTTAAGTAGACACTTTGCTTAAGTGCCTTCTAATTGTATGTGCTCTATTCTGCATCAATGTTCAATTCTATTCACTTCAGAAAAATAACAGCTGTGTTGAAAAACCAGGCTTCATAAAAAAATGCTTTCCAATTAAGATAAAACTTGAACTCTTCTTTGCAACTTGTTACAGTTCCTCCAACAATTCATGTCAAACTACTTACCTTTGTGACAATCTGCTGAATCTATATTTTGAAACAGGATAAGACTCTTCAGCTTCAAGTCCATTCCATCATTCAGATTATGATTGACAACTTTAAACCAAAACAGGTGGATGGAGTTGTAACACTTAATACATCATACAATTGTATTTATCAATGCCTGTTTTTGAAATGTTTGACCTTGTCTTAACAGTTTTTTTTGGGTGAAGCAGGTTTCCAGATTTTCACAACTCTTTCTATTAACCCTATCGCTTTCTGGCATCACCCATGAATAGTCCAAACCTAATTTTAATTTTGTATCTTTTTATTCTGGCATCTCTCACAGGAAGAAATAGTTTCTATTTACAGTCATTGTAAGTACTTAAATTAAATCATCCCAAGAATGAAACTCTACACATTTATTGATGTAACACAGTTTGCTACTTGCCAGTGACGAAACATGCGTTGATAGTTCAGAATTGGTCATTCTTTGTAGCATGGACTTGTTCTCCAAAGCATTTGACAACTTTGGTTTTACAATCAGCATGAAGAAAACTTAAGTAAGTACCAGTTTTACTGAAGAGTCTATCTTGAGCTCATGATTTCAGTCCATGATCTGAATTTATCAGCAGTGGATAATTTCACTTATCTCAGCAGCCCGCACTTTCGCGCTGTCCATGTAGATGAATTGCAGAATTGTCAAAAAAAGTGAATTGAATATTCAGACATGAATCTGGAATAAAGAAGAACAAGTCTGCCTTACAAACAAAGTCTCTGGAGCAATAATCCTGTCCACTCTGCTCTATGCATTTGAAATGTGGGTGTTGTATCATCAGCATACCAAGAAGCTCTCCCCCTCTCGCTTCAGCTGCCTTGCAATGCTTCTGCAGGTCTTATGACAGAACAAAACACCAGAGACTGCAGTGCTCACCTGAGCTGGAATGGCAAGTATCCACAGCATATTGAGACAATCACAACTGGCCATGCAACCAGAATGGCTGACGCTTACTCGCAAAAGTGAATGTTTGAGGGTTTGAGCCAGGATGCACTCTCATGATGGTCATAGGACGCACTACAAGGGCTCTCTCAAGACTTCAAATTAGGAGTTTTGATATTGCCTTCATATCCAGGACAAATACATCCAGGAATGCTGAAACTACTGCAAGAGAAAAAGCAAGTGCAGGAGCAAATTACTGCAGATGCTGGAATCTGTAATGATAACAAAAATTGCTGGCAATCACAGCGGATCAAACAGCATCCATGAAGAGTCCGGTGAAGAGTCATTCAGACTCAACCCGTTAGCTTTTTTGCTCTCTCCACGGATGCTGCCTGACCCACTGTGAATTCCAGCAATTTTATTTTCAAAAACTAATGCAGACTCCTTTCACAAACAAGCAGAGGGCATTCTGAGCTGGTAATTCATTTAAAGTGTGAAGGTTAAATGCATGTGGTATTCTAATATACTTCTGGCCAAATCTTCTTGATACATATTGACCTTGGACACCTTTGTACCAACTGGAACCCTACCAAACACCACAGTTGATGAGTATAGTTATCTTCACTACAGAGAGGCAAGAAAAAAAAAGTCAGCCCTTAAATCTGCTATGCTGAAGTCATTCCTGAAGAAGGGCCTGTGCCCGAAACGTCGAATCTCCTGTTCCCTGGATGCTGCCTGACCTACTGTGCTGTTCCAGCAATAAAGTTTCAACTTTGATCTCCAGCATCTGCAGACCTCACTTTCTCCCTGAAGGAAACATACTTAAAGTCTGTAAAACCTTTTCACTTAATTTAAGTCTTTCAGCCTTCGTATCATTCTGATGAATAATTGCTGCAGTTGCTCTAATGCTATATCATAAATTAAGAATCCTTATTAATTACATTAATACTCTTTTAAGTAGTTCCTGTGATCATGAGAAGCAAAGACTTAACAAGAAAAAAATTAAAAATACAGAAGTCATATATTCAGAGTAAGGGAGGCAGAGAAGACCCTAAAACATAACTTGGTCTTTCACCCCTAACTTCCTTCAATGGATTTTGATATTCAGTAAATACCAATGACTTTACAATTCCATTCAGTGTTCTAGACTAGTAAGCGTTATTGGTGGTAGCTGTTTTGGTGAATTGTTAGCCCTGAGAAAGGAGACATTGGGCTTTATTGAGTGAATTGATCATTTATACTTACAGCAGCTGTTGGTGCATAGAGAAGTTATTGTTTGTATGCACAGAGATGTCAGCTTTTCCAAATGTCAATGGAAGTTCTGAATAAAATGAGGAGCAAGTAATAGGCTCAGAGTCACCAGAGCGGAAAGCTGTTCAAAAGAGTGAATATCAAGCACTAAGGATCTTTTTTTTTAATAAAGACATAAATTATTAATACGATTTTTAACTACTTTGGACTACTTTCATGATCAATACCATTAACATCTTTAAGGTAGAAAACATTCAGAGCAATTAATCTACAATTATTTTGAAATTTTAAGGATTGATAGAAATATATGATACACTGATTTCAGCTCATATAACATCAGACCCTGGTTTGGATTGGTCTGATGGCCAAAAATTACAAACGATTATATTTCCTGCCAGCTTGACTGCACCTAGTTAATCTTAAGCATTTAACTACCTTCTGTGCGATTGTTGTTTGTATACTTTTCTGTGAGAGGGTAACTGTAACTGGTAGTCACATAGCCTCAAACGGTGGGTGGCTATTTAACTCCCACCCACATCCCCTTCATTGCAATGATCTTTCATTAAATGCTAGTTTTGATTGCACAGTGGGAGGTATTTGCCTCACGGGCAGTTCTTTACCTCAAACGGAGAGTATCTCTGTACCTGCTTGCTTTACCCTATGGTCTTCCCTGGCAGGGTAGCTGTATAATTCCAAATCGTACCTGCTCAGTGGGGGTGAGATTTTCCTTTCAATGCCACTCTTTCTCCTTCCAAAGACATTGATGCAACTGCTAGTCTTGCCCCCTCAGTTGGGAGGATATTTAACTGCCATGTTAGTCATGCCCCCTATCTGCAGTGTGAGCATGCCCGAGCCTATCCTGATGGATGTGACAAGTGATTCACTGGGTTGGGCTTTGCCTCCACTCAGATTCACTTTCTTCCATGAGAATGCTGTCGAATTCCGGTCACGCACGGCCAGCCAGTGGACTCGCTCTCTCCCTCTCCCTCTCTCTCTGTTTCGACAAATTGATCAATCCGTCTAAAAGCTTCCCGTGTGCAGACGAGAGTTTCACATCTGTCGATGCAACTGCTCCTGTTGGTATTTAAAGGAACATTGAGCGGCGCGAAAGCATTTTATCGGGGGAGAAGCACGAGAAGAGGGTTTATTATCTTTGTCAATTGAAAGAAGCGAAGGGAGAATGCGGCTGGGCTCTCTGCTGTCCTGGTGTTGGGTGCTCAGGCTGTTGGTGTTGAAGAAGAGTCCGGCTTCAGCCGCTGGTACCCGGAGAAGGGAAACTTTCAGTCACCACGCCGTGCTGGACGAGAACGGCAAATACCACTTAAGGTGGAAGCTTGAGAACACGGTCATCACCTTCGAGGTGGAAGTTGAAACCAGGGGCTATGTTGGACTCGGACTTTCTCCAACGGGATCAATGGCTCAGTCGGACATGGTCATTGGAGGAGTTGCGAATGGACGCCCCTATCTGAAGGTAAGAAAGCATCCAGGTAACCACCCATCTGGACACCTTGCCCTGACCGAATCCACAGATTAACATAAAATGATCAATAAATATGTGACACAAATCCGAACTTCTATCAGTTGGATTTGTACAAGAGCCAGTACGCTGCTATCTGCTGACTATCTACAGTGAAAAATCGACTTCGAGTTGGCTGATTGGTGAGCCGGATGAGCTGATGATAACTTAAAAATCAAGAGATCAGATATTTTAAGAAATTGCATCTCACCAATAATCTAATTAAGAACTTTTTTAATTCTGGCCCACTCCTCCACAGAGTTTCACGTGTTAAGAAGTTCAGTGTAATGATCTTGTAAACTTGCCATTTTTATTTGAGTTATTGGAGAAAAAGACTTTTATTGACTTTATGATTTAAGAGCTTGAGAACAGAAGAAATCCAAGCAATTAAACATATCTCTGAATTTTCCAGATTTAAAGCATGCTCAATGGTTTAAAAATATATATATATTATTCCACAAATCATGCTGAATGACATTTTACATTCAAAAGACACAATCAAGTCTTGGTAGTTGCAATTCAATTCAGCAGGTAGAGTGAAGAACTTCAGCGATATCACTTAATGGCCTTGCCAGCTTTCAAAGATTTTACAAAATGGCTATTGGTAATAAACATATTTGTAAAACAAGTTTGCCCATCTTTATTCAGTTCAGGCTATGGATGAGGAGGTTAGTTTGCCTGTCAATGTTGTGTGATGTTACAATATCAAATCAGAATGTCTCCATGTGTTTCACAAGGTGTTGGAGAGCAGTGATTATTTGTGTAAAGATGCACTGATGTAATTGCATTTTGAAGCTGTTTATGAACTGTCATTGAAACCTGGATTATATCTGTCTGATTTACACATTCCAAGAAAAGCGAATTATTTTGGCTGATTATTTTGGAGTCCAAGAGATTGGTTTTGATGACTTAGCATGTAGTTTATTGGCTATGATTTGTCTGGAAAATATGAATACAAATCCATCTCCTGATTTGCAAGGAGATCTGAAGGAAAAGTTGAGTATTTGAGTCAGGCAGAGTTTGGTGGTGGGAGATTAACTGGGACAAGAGGAGAGGAAAGGAAGAGGAGAGCACATTTATCCTGGGAAATTGCCCTGTTCAAGGAAGAGGAGGACCTGAATTTTGGTTTGAGGATGTTTCCTCTTCAGTCAGAGAGGTTAGTGATAGTAGTAGTGGGGACTTGGGGTGTGGGGGGGAGGCAGGTCTGGATGAGTGCAGGCAGTTAAATCTCCTACAATTGATATTGGGTCAGGATCCAGATGCCATCTTGCCCACTTCCAGCATTCATTGGGATGAGTTCAAGGCCAGCAGAGAATTGATGTACATCTGTTGGGAAACGTTTTAGGACAAAAAGCTAAATGAATCCCTTTAAAGCTGTATTCAGACTGTTATGAATCAATGCCCAAGCTTTACCATCTCTCCAGGTTAGAGGAGATGAATGCACAGCAAGAAATTGCTAATGACTTAAAACTTGCTGAACAACAGTTTAAAGCGGCAGGCCTATGGTTAGGTAACATCAAAGAGTAGTCCTGAAAGAAGTGGTTCGTTTATCCTGAATTCACTGATCACTTCTGAATCAGCAACTTTCCCCGGTGACTTTCAAGTGGTGTAGTGTCTATTGTGCTCAATCTCTCAACCTCTTGCCTGCAAGACCTCCATACAACTGACAAATTCTGAACTTGCGGTGGGCTGGTGTTCTGAGGAAGTGGAACAGCCTAAGCCAACTCAGCAGCCTCTGCAAAAGGAGCAACAAGTCAATAGCCACTGCCTTCTCAACAGCAACACTGGGGATGGGATGTGGGTGGGCATCCGTGGTGCTGGTGGTTGGGGGATGAGAGGTGCACATTTACGGGACATCGGAACCAAAAAGAGAGCTTCATCTTTCAGGAGGCTCTGCCTTCACCACAGATAAAGGCTGAGTTGCATCTACATGTCTGAGCAAAGTGCCTCAGAAAGTTTGGATTCTGCAGTCTTCTCAAAGAAAGATCATTACGCAAGAGGAGCAGGTGGCTGAATTTTGCCCATGGCTGTGAACTCCTAAGTTGTTTGCAATGTAACTGGATGATGATGCCAACACTCTGCCAAAGAGACTTGGCAAAGCTCATACATTTATTAATCAAATGGGTTTCAAAACAACAAATGGTCCCCCACCATTCCAGCAGGGATAGATGAGTCCACTCAATGAATCTGGTTGAACAGAGGGACGAGGGAAATGTATAATCATTCTAAGTAGTGTGAAGCTGGTGCTTAAATGTTGCTCATTTTCCTGTCAACAAATTATACTTCTGAGTGCATAGAGCTATTGAGCAGGTGGGGTGCTGCAGTAAAGTTCAGAGACAAATCAAAAGTTGAAATACTAATTAACAGCAGGAAATGATGCTCATTTTAGGGTGGGGAGAAGCTATTACCACTGTTGGCCAATATGACAAGCATTTGTCCTTTTTAATGCATTCAAATTGGCTGACAAATTGCAAATTTAAAATCTGATTTGAGTTCCTGAAGATGTTTTTTTCTTGGAAGGCATTAATGGCTGCTCACTGTAATGGAGCCACCAACGCACTCTGTCATTACCAGATCTTTCTGGTCCTGGTTCCCTCAGCCACACCCCTCCCCCACTGCCCCCCAAAAAACCTATCCCTTCTCTTTGAGACACCAGACTTGTCAGTACTTTGAAGAAGAACAAGGCTGTGCTGGCCAATAAAAACTAAGGTAATGCCACCACAGAGGCACCATCTCTTGATTTGAGAGAGAGAGAGAGAGAGACACCAACCTGAGGCAAGGGGAAAGGTTGAGAAGGGAAGACCTTCATGGTAACCTCAGCCATTGTGGGAATTGAAGTTTACTGTGCATCACGAACTAGCCATCCAGCCTACTGTGCTAACCACTCCTATTGCTTTCATTGGCCTGACAGCTCTTGGTATGGGCAATGGATGGATGGTTGGATGGTGACCACATAATTGCCTAACTCAGAGTCCTACCACCTGCCAGAGCAGATTATTTTGTATTTTTTGTTCTCGGTGAACTTTAACTTTGGCTGGATTTTCCAGCCAACGTTTGTAAAATATACACTTTTTTTCTTATTTTAATGTAAGAGAAATGAAGCATAGAACTCAGAATCATGCTTTGAATATGGATTCCACTTATAGTGTACCTCAACAAGGATACTTCAGACTTTTCATTGCATAGCTTCATTTCTTTTGGTGGAGTTATTACACTCAACATGTAAACTGTGCTATAATAAAAAAACCCAACAGTGAAGATTTTGAAAGTTTGTTACAAATAACACCTGATACATAAAATAACATATATGTTTTCAGTGAAAAATTAATACTGATGACCCATTCAAATTATGGTCCAGATAACAGATTGAAACTACTTGGTTGCCATGATTGGTGCTTGACAAAGATGGATAGATTTAGAATTACGTTTTATTATCATGTGTGCTCAAGTACAGGGATACAAGAGTACAGTGAAACGTTTATGAAGTCACCATTCTTGCACCAAAGGTACAAAAAGGTACCTAGGTATAAAATCTTAGGTATAAAGAAATAAAGTTACAAGTTCAACATTACAGTACTACTTAAGTGCTTAGTTATGCTGGCCTCACAATCCCCACAAGGGCTTGATCTCCTTCACGCTGGCCTCCTCTACCACAATGGGGTTTCTTTCCCCGTGCTGGTTCAATATCGCCCATAGATGCTGCGGGACCTCTCTTGCCACCATGCGGGCTTAATCTCTTTCATGCAGCACAAAATCACTCTCCACAGAAAGTAAGTAGATTAAAGAAAGAAAAAAGGAGCAGGGAAAGAAGAAAGAAAAGTACAAGCAGTAGGAGCAGATGAGCTCTAGGCATGAGCCCGCATGCTGAAATTGCCTGATGTGTTTATCACCTGTTGTAGAAGTTTCACCTCAGATGACTCACAAGCTCAGAAAGTCTTAACTTGTTGAAACAAACCGCAAGATAATAGAGAGCCACTGGGGTCTCATGGTTCAGGACTATTTGGGAGTAAAGCAGAGATTGATTACGGTTTAGAATTGGGAATTACTATTTAAGATGGGGCTGTGCCTTTGATCATGCATACTAGGATTTATTAATAAAGTATTGAGTAGTATGGAAGTTCTCCCAGAGAAAGTATAGAAGCATTACAAAACTTTAGAGGCGAAAATCCAAATAGCTGGCACTCGGGCACTTTGCAAAAGAACATTTTGCTTTTTTATAAGTTAATCCGTAATGTGCAGTCAATAGTAACAGAAATTTAGTAATAACTGTGGCAAGAAACTAATTTATCTCAATGTGCTATGAAGTGCAATGTAATTCAATGGAGGATGCCAGCATTGAGTGCCAGTGGGGACATTGAGATTTCAAAGCAACTAATCTCATTAAGTAAGTGGATTGATAGGTAAATTTTAAATTTTAAAGGGTGAAATAAGAAATGCAATATGCATATGAGGGACAATCTGAAAGCATTTTTAAAGATTTTTCATGATATTTAATATATTTTAAAGTTATTTAACAACTCTAATTATAATGGAGACATCTAACAACATGCCATTTTCTTTATTTTTTTGAACCAGATTGATGTTTAGCTGTAATTATTAGTGAAATTTCCATTTAAAAAAAAACATATATTCCATTGAACAAGGCATACTCTTTCATAATAATAGGAGTAAAAAGGGAAGTTTCCACCATGCCAATTGATCTCACTGATCGCCATAATGCAACTGGAGATTGGCAGGCGTGGGGGAAGTTTAAATCAAACATTGTGTGAATGACAGACCATGGTTTTAGAATTTCTATGGTGGTCTAGATTTGTATTACATTTTAACGTGCATTTTGATTCAGAAAGATAATGTCAACAGTTCAGTATCACACCATATTTTATAACATCTTTGAACCACCTAGACATGGTTAATTGTGTTTAAACTGCTATATGAATAAGTTGTTGCTTGTCATAGTTCCCCATCACAAACCCCTCAACATCTGAGGCATTGTCTTTTTATGTTAGTAAAACTTCCCAAGCCACTTCACAGGAGCACAATCAATCAGTATGTCTCACTGAGTCACATATTGGACGTAAGCCAAAGATTCAGTCCAAGAATTAGATTTTAAGGATGGTTTGAAAGGAGGAAGGAGAAGTTTAAAAGATGGAGAGATTTAAGAAGTGAATTCTAGAACCTGAGTCCTAAGCAATGAAGGTATGACTGCTAGCAGCAGGTTCTTTGTTCAGAGGCCAAAATTTGAGAAGTGTAGATATCTCAGATGTTTGTGTGGCTAGAGGAGATTAGAGTGACAAATTGGTAGGTGGATGGTGAGGCTGTAAAAACTGCTAAGGAACAAGTTAGAAAAGGAGTAGTAATTGTTTGAAATTTTAACTATTTCAGTATGTTCTGTTTCTTTCAATTGTACAATTATCTGATATGTTGTATGAAACAACAGTATTTTCCTAGAAACATTAGATATAATTGAAGTGCACCCTTGGCGGATTGTCTGGGAGCACAATGCCAGAGAATCAGAAGGAAAGGTGACAGGTCAGGTGTCTGTTCTGTTGCCTCCCTGACTCTTTGCAACCTATTTGGTAGGGGAAATTTAAAGTCTGCCTTTCTGTCTGGGGACCAATTGATGCCTGTAGGAGGCAATTAAATGCCAATCAAGAGGCTCATTTCCACTGCTGGTAAAATACCAGCAGTGGGTTGGCACTAAGCCATGTAAGAAGGCTGATCAATGAAAGCAGGCAGTGGGTTTGCTGGACAGCAGGGCCCTGCTGACTGGGTGCTTTGTGAAGCCAAAGAAGACCCCTCTGACAGCAAGGGTCCCCATCCTTTGAAAGTCGCCTCTCTTTCCTCAATGGATCTCTGGGTATCTGTTATGCATAGAATTGTGTCTGGGCTTCCAGAGATGCCCAAGGTGGAGTTGCACCTGGCTTTCTGACCCACGTTCAGAGCTATTACTGCAGCCATTAAAGTCAGTCCATTATTTGTAAAGGCTCTTCATGTATTATGTCCATCTGACTACCCTGACAAAACTTTAAAAACTGTCATATTACCACATCATTTTTGTATTTAGAGACAAGATTGTTCTTTTAAAAAAGTGTGTGGAATTTGCATAGTTTGCTGTTCTGAATGGAAAGACATTTTCTGAGCAAAACTTTAAAAAGGAATCCATATTCAGTTCTGCAGGTAAAACACAAAGTGCAGAATTGGGCAGTCTGCACAAATATATAGGTGTTAATGAACTTGCAATACTGATTTTCAGAGACAGTTCTGAATTGTGGTTGTTAAAGACTGGCAATAGATTGGGAGCAAATCTGAAATGTTTTCGATGTGTTTAACTGCCACTTAGTTAAAATAAGTGACATCAGACAAAATCTTAACCATTTTCATATAAAGATGTCTTCTTCTTACAACCAAATTAAGGCCACATCTCCCTCGTGATGATACAGCTTAATTTAACCAGGCAGCCCATATTTATAATTAGTAACATATGTAAATTATAAAAGTACTGGTTACTCATAAATATTGATCAAATGCAATGTTTTTGATCACTGAAAACTTTCAAGATAAAGTAGCTAAGAGTTAACATTGATTCTTAGTATGTGTATGTAAAATAGTGAAGTACATAATATACAGTAGGCAGTCATAAATATTGATCAAAAAGGAGGAATGTGGAATGATTCCCAAGTAGTAATATGGTCAGATTGAAAGAAATAAAGCATAAAAAGAAAGGTTAGGAATTTAAAACCTAAAGGAAAACAAATACTTATATTCTATGTCTCACATAGAAGAAGGTCTAATTTCAACCTTGAGTTGAAAAATGGTTCTTTTGTATAAACTTCGAAAATTTCAGATGGTGGCCAAAATACATTTGTGTTGGTCAAGCTAGAATCTTTTTAATTGCAATGTCTTTTTTAATGATTGTCCCAATGAACAAAATTGCATTTGCATGAAAACAAAATCATAAAATAATGTACTCCATGGAAAAGTCAAACTTCATTGATAGATGCAAGTATAAATTATCTGTTAGAATATAAATGTATTTTTTTTCTTGAGTATTGACATTTACAAACAAAAGACAATTGTCATTTAAGGAGTTGTTTGGAAAACAGCTTTTAGAAGAACAGAGCCAAATATATAATAAATTCATCCATCTACTATTTCCTGCTTTGGTTTTAGGACATTTTTGCCTTTGACATATATATGTGTATAGGAATGTGGTGAACCAACTAGCAGACAGCTAAAATCATCCCAGAGCTAAGCATTTCAACGATAGAAATGACTTTTTAAAATATATATATATATTATATATAGGTGGCATACACATTCCCACCAAACAAAACAGTAAAGTGTGAAGCCTGCACCCCAAAACACACACATCAGGCAAAATTGTTTGTTCAGAGTATTTTGGGAAGATTTGTAGCTCAGGTTGTGAAGGAGATTGTTGACTTTCTCGCTGAGCTGGTAAGTTTATTCACAGGCGTATCGTTGCCATTCTAGGTAACACCACCAGTGCACCTCTAGTGAAGCATTGGCGTTCTGTCCCGCTTGCTATTTATATGTCTGGATCTACTGGTGTTAGTGTTTGTGTCATTTCCAGTTTTGCTGTTGGATCTGTTTCTTAGTGGTTGGTGGATGGGGTCCATGTTGAGGTCCCAATACCAACACACTAAGAAACAGAACCAGCAACAAAACTGGAAATGACACCACCAACACCAGTAGACCCAGACATATAAATAGCAAAACGGGTCAGAACTTCAATGCTTCAGCAGAAGTGCACTGATGGTGTTACCTAAAATGGTGGCAAAATGTCTGCGAACAAACTTACTAGCTCAGCGAGCAAGTCAGCAACCTTAAACTTGTTTGTTTCATTAAAAAAAATTGTTTACAAAACACAATAGATTTTTGGCATCAATTGCATGGTCAGCTTTTGTTGCCTGTCGTTAGGTTCCCCTGAGAGGGTAGTGGTTGTGAGCTGACACCTTGAATTTTTGTTGTTTACCTGGTATACATACAACAACTGAACGGAGTTCCAGTCCAGGTTCTGAAGGTACTGTGATATTGCTCCAAGTTACGGAATTCTTATCTAGGAGCAGTAAGGCTTGGAGGGGAACTTGAAGATGATAGCGTTTTGCTGCTGTTATCCATCTTGGTGGTAGAGGTTGCAAGTACTGTTGAAAAAGTTCTATTGAAAAAGCTTGGGATGTTTGTGCACTAAACACCAATGCAACAATGAGTCAGTGGTGGATAGAATGGTTCAAGATGGTGGTTGGCGTCCTGACAAAGCAGATTGCTTTGGCGCAGATGGTATTGAGGTGCCTGTGTCGATCGAGGCAGGTGGAGAGTAGAATTTTTCATCATATCTCTTAAGCCTTTGTAAACGAGGACAGGCTCCATGGTACCAGAACATGAGTTACTCACTGCAGAATTCTCAGCTTCTTTCCTGTTTTTGTAGCCACAGTACTTATGTGGCTAATTCTGTTCAGTTTCTGGTCAATTTGTGCTTCCAGAATGTTGAATGATGAGGATTCAGTCATTGAGTATCGAAGGACTTGCTTGGGTCCTTTCTTGTTAGAGGTAGCTAATTTTTGACAGTTGTGCAGCAGAATGTTTAATGTAATTTATCAGCGCAAACCTAACTGTTGTCCAGCATTTGTACATAGAGACTACTTCATTTTCAATGCGATTAAGTGCCAAATGCAATGTTGTGCAATCAGCAGTGCATATTGTATCTGAGAACTCTGTTTTTCACAAATGTAGTTCTTACATTAACCAGCATAATTATAATCACATTACGGAATTCTTATCTAGGAGCAGTATTTGATGCACAAATTGAGTTTTACGTCTTTCTGCTCTCAAACTAACAGTTATGGTGTTGGCCTTTGTCAGGGAAGTTGTGGATCTGATAAGGGACTCTGACATAGGTGCAATTCCACTCTGACTAGATTTCTGGACTGTTTTGTAACAAATGAACTGCATCTGGGATCTCATCCCTTTTTTAAGAGTGAGTCTGCTTCTGAACTAGCATCGGGATCACTGTCCCCAGTACAGGGACAGTACTCAACTGAGGGTATGTATCAGTGGTTACAGCCCTCAATGTGAGATGAGTCAGATATGTCCAGCCAAGGGAATGAAGATAGTTTGTGATGGCACTGGGGGTGTGAGTTGCTGTTTGGGAACCCAATTGCAGAAACAGAGTGCTGTATTAGGAAAGTGCCGCACCTCAAACCCAGAGGGAATCTGCCAGGCTTCACTCGGTGTTGTTCCATACATGGTAGAGATTCTACTTGCCATCGGTGCAATCAGCTTGTTAATTGCTCACCAAAATGGCTCAGTTGATTTCTGAGTGAGAGGACCATCTCCCCTTTTCCTGTCCTTAATAAAATACCACAGAGGCAAATGATTGTGGGCTTGCCAAGCCACTCGTTATTCCCTCTCTCTTTCCTAATCTATCCAGCTGCTGCAATCCAATCTCCGTAAAGGGAAATGAGGTAACCTGAGAATAAGTTGATTGGGACAATAAAGTACCTCTTTAGTTCCCCTTTCAGGTGCTTTGTTTGTTCTCTATCTCCGTGTTATGCTTTTGAAATTCCCACACTGACCAACAATTCAACGGCATTTGGGTATATCCACCAATACTTACAAGAAGTTGATGCTTCAAACATTCAATCCATGATGTTCTGTCCAGTTAATCCTAATGAATAGGAACTCCTGCACAACATACCAAAGGTCATGTTGTGCAGTGGTAGTCTCCCTATCTCGAAGCCAATAGACTCTGGTTCATGTTCCATCTGCCCTGGAGCAGTGTCACAGCATGTCCAAGTAGATTAATTAAAGTAACTAACAAAAGACTAGACCCTGAAAACACTGGATAGCTTAATTATCCATGTTTTATGGCACGGTGGCTCAGTTGTTAGCACTGCTGCCTCACACTGCCAGGGACCTGGGTTCGATTCCAGTCTCGGGCGACCGTCTGTGTGGAGTTTGCACATTCCCCCCATGTCTGCATGGGTTTCCTTTGACTGCTCCAGTTTCCCCCCATAGTCCAAAGATGTGCAGGTTAGGTGAATTGGCCATGTGAAATTGCCCCATAGTGTTCAGGGATGTGTAAGTTTGGTGCATTAGTTAGGGTAAATATTGGGGGGAAGGGTATGGGTGGCTACTCTTCAAAGGGTTGGTGTTGACTTGTTGGGCCAAAGGGCTTGTTTCCACACTGTAGGGATTCAATAAAAAATAATTCTATTTGTAGAGATTCTATAAAAAAGTTCACTTGAGTTAAATTCACTTGGGTGCCATGGTAGGTAGTGACTCTGCTTCTGAACCATAAGCATTGGATTCAACTGCCACAGAACGTCTGGGTAGATGTAAACATGATAGGACCACACAGGTTGATTTAACTATTTGTGGAGTCTCCCTTTACACCTGCAGACAACAGCAAGAGTGGGTCAGCCAGATCCATGTAACAGCTGCAGCACATCAACCTCTGTGTATTGAAGTATTCCTGCATATGCATTAGCCTTTTAAGGAACTATCAGAAGAATCAGCTTACATTATTATAAAACTGCAGCATAATCAGCAATTTTTGTCCGAAATGTGAAATCTTACTGAATTAATTCTTCATACTGCAACCGTCATTTATATTTTAACAGGATTATAACACTTTGAACTTTGAGGGAAAACTGAATGAAGACCACCATCAGGATTATCGCCTTGAGTACGGCATGGAAAACAAAACTCACACGATTATTGCTTTCTCACGATATCTGAATTCATGTGATAACAAAGACAAGATTATCACGGTAACATATTTAATTCTAATTTTTATCTATCCCACCAATGGGAAATTGTTGACAAGATTTTATATCTTTTCTTGTACCAGAGATTCCCATTTAAGATAGTTGCATATGAATGAGTAGGCTGTTCTTCATCTCTAACTTCCTCCAAAATTCAAAAAGATCAATGATTGATGTGACTGAAACCTCAATTTACTTGCCTGCCTCCTCCTGATAGACTTTCAATTTTTTGCCAAACAAGATTCCAGACACATTAGCCTTAGAAATATTCAAGGACATTCATCTTGAAAAGGTGATAGAAGCAGAGTTTCAAAGTCTCACGACTCTGTTAGAATTTTTTTTTTACTTTTCTCCGTTTTGAATGAGCATTTGTTGATTTTTTTTTTAAAAAGTGACCCCTAGTTTCTTGATTCTCCCAGAACAGGAAACATCCTCTCCATATCTTTCCTGTCAGGAAATTATGTTTCAATGAAGTTGCCCCGTGTTCCTTTAAACCCCTGTGGATATAAGGCTATTTGAGTTTCCTGCAGTTACATCTGTGATAATAGCTTCTAACATTTTACTTTGACAGATATTAAGCCATCTGTCCTCCCTTTCTGAAGAATTAAATGACATTTGTTACCTTGCCATTGAATGGGACCTACCCAAATTAAGGAAGTTTTGTAAAAATGAATCAATTCTCTTATTAACCACTTAAGTAAAAAACAAAGTACTGCAAATACTGGTGATTTAGAATAAAAATAATGATCTGCAGACACTCAGCAAGTCTGTCAGCATCTGTAGGAAGAGAACAGAATTAACATTTTGAGTCTAAAATGACTCCCTTTCAGTATCTGTTCCAAAAATGCCTGCTATTGCTTCCTTCTTGACTTACCTTTAACTTAAATTACTGATTCATTTCACTCAGCTTGGTCTTCATGACCTCATAATTGCCTTATTTAATTTTAAAATGCTAGTTTCAGACTCTCTAACCGCGCTCTCTCCAACTCTCAAACAGAATGCAAAATGTGATCGTATTATGGTCGCAGCTACCTATTTACTATGAAGTTGTTAATTAATCTTACCTCATAATCATGCCAGATCTAGTATATCCTACTCTTTGGTCATGTTCAGAACTTGATATTTTGAAAACTTATTCTGAAAATATTCTATGAATACCTCATCTAGGCTTTCTTTTCCCATCTGACCTTTTCAAGTTTCTATTTCAAGATTAAAATTGTTGCTGTCCTTTTTGACAAACTCTCATTATTCCTTTTTTTAAGCTAATATCTAATATGTGGTTACTGTAAGGGGCCAGTACACCACTCCCATGCACCTTCATATCATTTTTCTATTCTTCTAAACCACTTCCTGAAGTTAGTCTTGCACTCATTCTCCTGCTTTCTCTCCCCATGTGGTGGGTTCATACTCCTAGTACAATTGCATACATTGAATAACCATTAGTATAAAGCTTTTTAGATTACTTATTACTACCAATGTAAAATCAGTGGTGCTTGAAAATCTTGTGGCATCTGTTTGTTTGTGGCTTTGTGCAGAGCTGTCTGAGATCAGTCATTTTCCTGTTCAACATTGGCAGAAGGGCGGGTTGCAGGAAAATAGTCACCTGTGTAGAGGCACATGCAAGTCTGGTAAGGGCTTGATGGTGGATGTGAAGGTTGACAGTTTGGGATCCAGGTACATAAAAGAGTGTAAAAGGGTTCCGAAAGAGGATGGAGGGTGGAATCGGGGACATGGAAGAGTGTTAAGAGCAGTGTTAGGGTTAGTGTTACCAGAGAAGTTGTGGGAATGATAAGTCATAAAATGGGGTGCCTATAGGGTGACATCGGTGCTGTCCATAAGTCTTGTCTATCTTGATTGTTGGCTTATGGAATCTTTTATAGGATTTTCAGTTTGTTGTTTTTCCAGTAAGTTACTATAGTTTAAAGATAGTGACATATGATGTTTTAGTCTAAAAGGTCAGCATCTTGCTCTGGACGGTCAAATGTTTCATCAATGAGTTGATTTGCCTGAGTCAATTAGTCAGTCAACTGTCTATATAATTTAATACAGTAGTCCCCTGCCCTGTACCTGCAGGGGATAATTTCCAAGATGCCTAAAACTGCGGATAGGAGCGAACCCACTCATTTCAATGGGAAATTTACCTCCCCAGCAGACCCCTGGTCCTGGTTCTGGAACATTCCATATAATATGTTTGGGCTGCAGTAAACTGCGGGTAGCTGAAACTGCGGAAAATAATTCCGCAGATATGGAGGTCGCCCTGTAGTAACATTTGAAAACTTAGATCCCAGACTATATGCAAGTTTGAGAAGTAACATAGTTACTTGTTAATAGATTTCTCAACACCTTTTTCAATAACAACTCTGGTCTCTGGTATTTATTGCGTGGACTACAGTAGAAAACCAGATTTTATCACCTATAACTTTTCATTATTCCTTATGACCATAAGAAATAGGAATAGCCCCTCGAGCTTACTCCACGGTTCGATAGGATCAAGGCTGATCTGACATCCCTCAAACCTACTTTCCTGTCCTTTTCCACAATCCCTGATTTCATTTACTGATGAAGAATCTATCTATCTCATCCTTAACTGGACACAAGGACTCCGCTCCCACAGCTCTCTGAGGTGAGGAGTTCCAAAGAATCTCAGCCCTCAAAGGAAATTCATCCTCAGCTCAGGCTTCATTTGGTGCCCCCTTATTCTGAGACTATGTCGCTTAATCCTAGATTCTCCCATGAGGGAAACATCTTCCCAGCATTCACCCTGTTAAGCCCCTTAAGAATCCTATATGTTTCAATGAGAACATTCCAGTGAGTAGAATCCCAACCTGTTTAATCTTTGCTCACTCATAAAACAATTCCCCTACACCAGGGATCATCCTTGTGAACCTTCTCTGAACTGTCTCCAACAAAATAATATCTTTTCTTTAATAACGGGATCAAAACTGCTCACACAACTCCGCTAAGGTCTCCTCACCACCACCTTGTATGGTTGAATGTAATAATAGTAATCCTTTCTTCTGAATGTAGTCCCAGATGAGCTTCTTTAGAATGTATAGAAGGGAGGGCCAGCTGATTCTGCAAATTCAGTCATGTCCCACAGAGCAGTAAGTACAAAAAAACCCCTCGACACTAACATGAACATGCAACAGAGTAAATACAAGGCAACATTGTTTCTTCTCCGACAAAATGAACATTCCTGACACCACTATAACCATCAATACATGTCATTTGTGGAATATGACAGTATTTAGTTTTTTGATTAAGCTGGTTCCAATAAAGGGAGTGCACTGTACTGTGAACTATTTACTGTTTAAATTTGAACAAAATAAAAGTGAGTGAGGCACAGTGTTTGAGAAGATAGGGAGTGTTAAATATGGGTGTGGGGAGGGGGCTGCCTCTGATGAGGCCAGAAGCTACAAGGTATTATCCCCAACATGAGCCCATACCATCAAAGCGGCTGCTCTTTCCAATTGGCATTTGCTTACCTCTTGTCATGGATAAAATGCCACTGCTGGCAAGCTGAGGTGTTGAGGAGCCGTTTTAAGGTGTCAATAGGCTGAAGGATGGTCTGACTGATACCGACTGACTATTATCCCTTAAAGTCTGAGATGGATGTGGAGGTGAGCAGGTAAACAGCAGGATGGCCATCTGCTGGAATTTGCAAGCTGGTGGGGAGCATAAAATCCAGCTCTATGTTTTAGAGAACACTTCTTCTTATCTAGGCAACTAAATATTATATTTTTCCCTGGATTAATTTCATTTTCTGATATGCATCTTCTTAAAAAGTGACAGAGTCCAAAAAAATTAAAATGAATATATTTTTAAAACTGCTGAATAAAATATATTTTGGAATAAACAGGATAAATGTTTGGATTTGACTTGATCTTTACCTTGATGCCAGTCTGAGGCAAAGCAATAGATCTGCATCAATTTTATTCAAGCATAACAGAAAATGATTTCTCTAGTTTTGTATCTAGTACCTACTGTGAATGTTAAATAAGTAAGTCATATAATAATCTGTAGAGAGAAAAAAATTAGTTTGTGTTGTGTTTTCTTTCAAGCATATAAAATTATCAGCGAGAGTAGGCTCACCATTGGCTGCAATGGTGATTAGCAAATGGAAGTGTTGTGCCTCTGACCTTTCTCCAAGCTAACTCAGTCAATCCATAAAGCACAAATGTAGTAAGCAGCTGACAAGTATGTCATTTATCAGGTCCAACACCTGCAAAACCTTTTTCCTGGAAGATTCACAGCAAAATAATGGGACAATATAAAGTATTTTTGGAATACAGGATTTCCCAGAGTTCAGCTTATTACTAGGCCTCATCTGGCTATCTGGCCTACAAATAAAATCATGTCATTTCAGGGTGACAAGAAATTCCACTCCAGCGACATGCATACAGATGAATGCTTGTTTTCCAAGCTACAAGTTTAATAGAATTTGTATTTAAGTAAACAGATGCTTTCTCTTATTGGCACTGTTATAGATTCCTACTTGAATTTGTGACAGTTGAATGGGCGTTGTTGGTTGCTATTGGGTATTAGTTCTTTTGTACCACTAGCAATGTATGTTTAAAACCAGCTCTTCAACTATTACTTGCATGACAATGTCAGTGATAAACCCTTGTGCTGACATGTATGAGCCTGTGTCAACATAAGTGAATCAGGCAAGATAGTCTAATAAGATTTGTGCCAAGATCTTTTGATTAGAGGCAAAAAAAAAACCTGCAGATGCTGGAATCCAGAATGGACAAGCAGGAAGCTGGATGTACACAGCAGGCCAAGCAGTATCAGGAGGTGGAGAAGTCGATGTTTTGGGTGTAAGTTGTCTTGCAACTTTTGCTTTTATGCTCCCTGAACACTTTCGATCCTAAGTATATGGTCATGGCAGACTGTCTCTTGGTCCTCCTCGCATGTGGGTTTACCCCCATATCGGATGCTGCTTTGTCCTCTCATTAGTGTTTGCCATCCAGTTCTGGTTTAAAAAAAAATGGAGATTCATCTATTGTAGTTGGAGTGTTCAGCTGATTTGAATAGAAGAGCAGAAGAAAAGTAGTTGACCTGAAACATTCTGTAATTGCAGTGATAAGCTTGGAGATGGGAAGGGAACATAATTAATTAGGCAGAGTCAAGGCATTCATAAACCCTACCAAGTTCTCTGAAATATAATCAGGGAACTGAGGCTTACAGGTATACAGAGGAACCTCAATTATCTGAACAAGATGGGCGGGCACTATTTTGATCATATAATTGATTATTCAGATAATCGATTTTATCTAAACAACGGAAGCCATACTGATCTAATACTGTGCTCTACCGGAGAATTTGTTTAAATCTATAATTTTAATGAGTCTGCCATATTTGCAGTCTACAAGTTACAGGTTAAAATGATAACAACTAAACCCTTACAATGAAATCCCAGCATTAAACAAGGTCCTGAACAGCTTCTACAATCGCAAGACTGTTTACAGTATCAGTTTCCAGGAACTCTGTCTCACGATAGAAAGACAGAAGCTCTGCCTTGCGCATGCATTTACAGCCTTTTTTGTTTAATGAACAGCCTGGTAAAAGTGCCTGGAATACTGTAAAACACTTACTTTTGTAAAGGGCTGTGTAACAACCTTTACCTAAAAAAACATCCATTCGCTGATGCTTGAGCTGCTTGTGTTTCTGTGTTTTTGCCACCATTTTCACATGTTCTTCAGTACAGGTAAATTGAATCTTTGTTGTAATGCTTTTGTGAACCTTGAAATCTTCTTCGGATAATCGAGATTCGGATAACCAAAGTTCCCCTGTGTTCCTAATGATCCTAAAGGGCTGCTGGGATTAACCCAGCTCCAGCTTCATACCCTTTTTTCATCAGCATGCATGACAGATGGAAATAGGTGGGTGACCTATTATTTCTTGGAACTGGGTGAGGGAGACCTTGGGAATGGGAGGACAGTCCTTTGACCATAGGCCATTCAGTGCCTGATAAAGAGACAGAACATTCGGCGTGTGGTCTTAGAACATTTTAGTTAGTGGCAATCTGTTGCTCTTTCCCAGTAACCCTGAACATTGGATGACTATTTAAATAGAAATAATGCCCTCTTGAAGGATTCAGTTGAATCTATCTCCATCATATTTCAGGGTAGTTCATTCCAGACCCATACTACTCACTGGTGGGGAAAAAAAAAGTTTTTTTTTTCTCACCTTACATTTGGTTCTTTTACAAAAACCTTTTAATCTGTGCCCTCTGGTTCTTGGTCCATTTATGAGTGAGAACAGTTTCTCCTTATTTGTTCTGTCCAAGCCTCAAGATTTTGAAAACCTACATTAAATCTCCTCTTAGCCGTTTCCTTGTAGATGAAAACTGCCCCAACCACTCTTGTAAAGCTCTTCTGCACTCTCTTCACTGCATTCACATCCTTCCCATGGTATTGTGTCTAGAACCATACATAGTGCTCTAGCTAAGGTCTAATCTGTAGGTTCATAGTAACTTTCCTGCTCTTGCATTCTGTGCCCCTGTTAGTAAAGCCTATGCCCTATTTTTTGAAGTCTAGATTACTATATGCTTTATTAACAGCTCTCTCTACCTGTCCTGACAGCTTCAACCACTTGCATACAAAAGCACCCAAGTTTCTTTGCTCCCGCACACTCTTTAAAGTAGAACTCTTTATTTTATATTGTCTATTTATGTTCTTTGCAATAAAGTGCATGACTTCACACTTCTCCATATTGAACTTTACCTGCCACCTATCCATCCATTCCATTAATTTGTCAATGTCCTTTTTGAAGTTCTATACTGTCCACCTCAAAGTTTGCAGTTCTATCAAGTTTTGCATTTTCTGCAAACTTTGAATTTATCTTTCTGCTCACCAAGATCTAAATCATTTATATTTATTGGATTTAGACTGGGAGGCAAGAGGCATGACATTTTTTAAAAATATTTTTCATTTGTCTTTATGTGGCAGATACTGCCAAGACCATGGTGAGAGAGAAGCATTATGGATACAAAATTAAGCTGAGGGATAAGAAACAATATATTGGCAATGAATATTTTTTGGGTTGGAGTAACATTTGTAGTGGATAATTTATATACACATTTACTTATCAGGAAAAGCAAGGAGCCCAATATCAACCCATGGGGAACTCCATTATCTTATCCCTCTGCTAATTTTGAATCCATGTTGCTTCCTCTGTCACCATGATCTGGGGGAAGTATCTGCCACATCAATAAAGGCAGATGCAAAGTATTGGTTTCACATATCTAACCTACTTCTTGCCTCGAAGTCTCAATCCACTGTTTGTTTGTAACTGGCCCCATACCTCCCTGTACTCTCCTTTTACTACTGATGTACTTACAGATGATTTTGAGATTTATTTTTGTAAGCTGCAGGTCTTTTATCATAACCTCTCTTTACTTCTCATATCTGCACGTTCATCTCTGCTTTGAAACTTCTGTAATCAATTTGATCTTCAGTTATGTTGACTCCATGATACCTATCGTATTAATCTTTCTCTTTTAACTTAATTTCTATCCCCTTTGTCATCCAGGGAGCTCTTGATCTGTTTGTTCTACCTTTTTTCCTTTTGAGGATATATACCTTTTGCTGTTTTGAAACCATCTCTTCTTTGAAGAGAGCCCATTGTACAACTACTGTTTTCTCCCATTACCTTTCATTCTTGTCTATTTCTCCCAGTTCTGACTTTGCTCCATTGAAGACTGATTTCTGCCTGTTGATTATTCTTACTTTGGATTGACCAATGTCATTTTCTACTGTAATTCTGAACCTTATGATACAAATGATCACTGTTCCCTAACTGTTCCCTTTACAGACACTTAGAGTCATAGAGATGTACAGCATGGAAACAGACCCTTCGGTCCAACCTGTCCATGCCAACCAGATATCCCAACCCAATTTAGTCCCACCTGCCAGCACCCGGCCCATATCCCTCCAAACCCTTCCTATTCATATACCCACCCAAATGCCTCTTAAATGTTGCAATTGTACCAGCCTCCACCACATCTTCTGGTAGCTCATTCCATACACATACCACCCTCTGTGTGAAAAAGTTGCCCCTTAGGGCTCTTTTATATCTTTCCCCTCACCCTAAACCTATGCCCTCTAGTTCTGGACTCCCCGACCCCAGGGAAAAGACTTTGTCTATTTATCCTATCCATGCCCCTCATGAACCTCTATAAGGGTATATCCACAAAAGACTCCTGCACTAGCTGCCTACCTCTCTTACCCTTCCTGGAGTTAACCCATCTATGTGACTGTATTTGAGACTTTCCCCCCTTCCTATCACTGCCATCCATCACATACTGTTGCTGTTGCAAATTCCTCATCGCTTCTATCAGTCTCTCCAATCGATCCACTCGATCTGATAAGATTCCTGTCCAACAGCATTTATGGCAGATATAATCCGCAGTAACCCTTAAACTCTCTTTAAACTCCCACATCTGACAAGAAGTACATATCACTGCAAAGGCCATTTTTGCTCCTTCACAATCTACAGACCCAGAAAATAACACCGTCTTATTCCTCTACAAACACTGCCCCAGGTTAAATTAATAGCAATGGCTTATATTTTAAGTTTAATCAAGAGACTTATCTCCAAAAACATATCATCAAAAAAGAATCCACTATACTCACTACTGCAACCTTTCTCTTGGACAGACTTCAAACAACAATGAACTTATCTGATTCTGTGCTGTGAACTTCGCCCAACAGTTCCTCCAAGATTAGTTGTGAATTTCACTGTTTGTTAATTTTCCCAGATGCACTCCGATGTCCAACGATACATGAATTCAAACAGCAAAGGTGGAACTGTGCAAGTTCTTTCTCGCTCTCTCTCCTGCACTGTCCTCACCATGTGCTTCCTTTGTCTGCTCTTCTCCCTTCTAAAACTGCTGTTTGTTTTGACTTTTTTTTTCCAAAGTCCTAAAACATGCAACAGCATATAAAACAGTAATTGCTGTTCCTGGAATTCAAGGAAATCACCCCCAACACCTAAAATACCTCAAAAAAAGGAACAGCTCTTACAGCCAGAAATTTTTCTCTTCCTCCATCTTGGATTACCCAGAATTCCTTGATCAACTTGGCCACTTTGTTCTTCAGAACCAGGTCTAGCAGTTCCTTTTTTTTTGCTCAACTGGACACGTGCTACTGCAGGAAATTCTGAACATGATCGGGAATGCCTCCCCTTCACTGTTCCTTACACTACTGCTATCCCAATAGATAAAAGGGTAATGAAAGTTAACCATACAAATATTCTGATGTTGACTTCTTTTTGTAATTGCTTTACACGTTTGTTCCTCTTCATATTTCCTACTAGGTGGCAGCCTTTAAATTACATCAAGCAACCTAGTTGAATGTTTCCTCTAACCAAATTGATTCAATCCTTGGAAACTCTGAAGCTTCCTCTTTCTTAAGGATTGTAATACTGACTTCAACCAAAAATGATTAAAAAAGAAGAAACTTCATTATCCAAAGAGACCCAAAGAGTGAAAAATCTGTGGAATATTTTACCAAGTAAATGTCATGACCAGTATAGACTGATTTAAGTGGAAGTTAGATAAACACATGAGGGAGAAGAGAGGGGCAAGTCGAGGGTGTCTGATGCAGAGGCCGAGGAGGAGTTTTGTACAGAATGTAAGATTTGCAATTGAATTGTGGCCTGAATTGCCCATTTCTGAGCTATATATTGAAGGGTTTTGTCTTCACACAGTCTACACTCTTTTGACCCTTGAAGTGAAGATTTTATATTGGAATATAACAGATCGAGACAGTGACTTATTCATTTATCATTCTAAATAAAATCTTGTTGAAATTCTCAAAGTTTAATATGTTATATTTTTTTCAAGCTTGTATCAAGAACTAGCAAGTTTTATTACATTGGCAGTACTTTATCTCAGGAAAGTTCTTTGCCCATTTTATAAAAGTTACCATTCAACTGAATTCACTTCATTTCCATATGGTGTGCCCTTTTCAAGTCTTGTAATTTCTTCTGGAACTCTTTCTCGCCCCTGAAAGAGCTATATTTTACTTGTTCCATGACACTTGGTTGTCTCTATAGCACAAGAAAAGATCTTCCTGTATTCACAATTATCCAGTCTCTCTCCACTAAGAACTCTGACCTGGACAATTGAAAAAGCCATTCAATTTTAACACTGAACAATTGCTGAAAATTATCATGGAACCCACAGCTGGATGGATGAAACATTTCTCATTTATGAAGTTAAGTGATTCATTACTGACTTGGAGTATGAAAGGAAATTCTTGCAGGTGCATCATGAATAGCAATTTTCTTTCTAATTGATGAATACAATCTTGGTACAAGTGATAGGCAAATTGCTCTGAAAAATTATTTTAATTGGTGATCATTAAAATCAACAAAAAATTTGATTGGAAAATGTAGCCTATAAGTCATCTGGTCAAAGTAATTACCCTTTGGTTTCTCAAAGTATATCATGAAAAATAACTTAAGATTTTAAATCATTCTCTGGTTTATGATATAAAGTGGTGTTGGTCTCGACTAATCTTTACAATATGTGAGAGAATTTAAAGGATGCAAGTTTTTTTTTAAAGCATTCTGATAAATACAGTAAATGACAATGGTGAATGTTAACATTCTGTTAACAAAATGAAGTTTTTGCTGGTTAATGTTTGTAAATTTAGATCTTGTGTTTGTAATTTATTTGCCGAACTAGTCATAACAGTCTGGATTTACCCTATCTGTATTGTCTGGAATAAGATATACTCAATTCGTTTTACTAATCCTTTCATAAAACAAATCTTAAATTTCTTTTGTCTGCTTTTGTAACTTGTATATTTGCAGTCATGTTACATTTTTTTCTCCCGCTACCCTTTCCCATGCTAGTGCAATAACTAATTACAAACAAGCTATGATGTTTTAGTAACACTATGCATAGATCAAATTTTTTTAGACGATTTCCACACAAAATAAACCCTCCATGCCATTGTTTTTGGCCTTGTAGTTTCACATTTCACTTGCTTAAACAGTCTTGGCATATTTTTCCTCTGATGTAATATTAGATATTTTTAAAGAAGTCAGTGAATAGCAAACAATTTGTTTCAAGTACTTATAATCACAAATTCAACTTATTATTTAACAGTTTAACATTTTACTTTATTCATTCCTTGTGATCAGGATAACACTGTTAGGGTGATTTGGGCATATCATCCTAAAGATGTGCAGCATGATCATCCACAATATCATTCATCAAACCGTGGGAGGAAAAGTCTTCACTTACTGAACCCTGTGGTGGACACTTCTATTGCTAGTGATGTGCTTGTATTTGAAATAAGACATTATAACGTGAGTATAGCTGCTGGTCTCAGATTACATTCCTAGGAAGAATACACATCAATATTATGAATTGTTTTTTTCTTTCTTCTGTTGTCAAAAAGACACTTTTAAACAAGAAAATATATATTTTTCAACTTTTGGACTTATTGTTCAAGACAGGTCACCATACCTAAAAAGGATACCACCTACTGGTGTCAAATCTTTAAACTGCCAGACCTGACCAAAAAGCATCATGTGATAAGGGTAAGCAATACAACTTGTAATTTAATAGAAATGTTTAGTTTTAATATCTGCAAATAAGTTGCTATTTAGATATTGTGCGTATTGTTGGAGTACAAGGAATTGTGGATGAATCTGAGAGTATTATTTCGATCTGAGTTCCTATTTTCTTTAGTTTTGTTAGCACTTGTCCCTATTCCACAAAGTTTTGAGAATGAAGGGCTTGCACTGAATTGTTTGGGAAGATTTCAAATAGTGCTTGGGCTTGGAGTGTAGTTTTCTGAAGAACTGACTTGTCAGCAGAAGATAACCAAATTAAAGTTAGATTATACTTACGAACCAAATGTTGATTATGCTGAATTTAGGTCAATCAGATACAATCACATTACACAGAATATGTTTGATCTTGAAGGCATTTCCTATGTTCGCCTTTGAAAGAATATAGCTGAGGTCTATGTGTTAGTTTTTTTTAAAGTACAAATACTTCAAAAAGAAATTCAACTAGGGCTGTTTATAAAGACAATTTTGGTATGTAAACCATCCCACAAAAATGGAAATTGGACATCAATTATTCCTAAAAAGCTTGAAGGTATCTCGATGTTAGATTATTATTGCAGCTTTTGGCTAACTGTTTAAAAACAAAAGATCCTGGAAATGAGTAATAAGCTTTCACTATGAGGACATGACTTTTCTTAAACATACTGACAATGGTTTCAGTTCTTATTGTGGAACAAGGAAGCCATAAAAAGGCTTAAAATCACTTAATATTATGACATATTAAGTGGAGTATGGAATTTTTCCTATAGAAGCTAAAGTCCTCTAGTCCCATGACTAGCCACGCACCAAATGCTGGACATGGGGGCAGAAATCAGAAAAGGCCAAGTGTTTAAAACTTATTAAGGTTATGCTAACAAGTATTTTCCAAGTGAGTCACAGTGGCAAAGGTAAAGACTTGAAATGCTGGAATGTAAGAGCTTCACTAAACCTCGAAGTTTCAATTAAACTCCTTGGTGAGAGTAAGACAGTAGGAAAATGAGAGGGAAATCCACATGATATTGATGGAGGAAAGCCTTGGGCAATCTGAACTCCCAGGCTTTATCATTTTGGAGGTCAGGTACTCTCCCAAATTTGGTGTGATTTTGATTTGATTGTGGACAGGAGCAGATTATCAAGCAGTATGTCCATCCTAGCAGGGAACTGAGTAAACAGTCTGTGAGGATGCTGGAGCTTTAAGAGGTGTATTTTGTCCTGCTTTATTTTAAGAGGGAATTTGAAAGAGAGATGCCAATCAATCTGTGCTAATGTAAATAAGCTTTAGGCCTTGGGTTTTTTAAAAAGTTGGAGAGGGTGGTACGTGGATGGAATGAGCTGCCAGAGGAAGTGGTGGAGGCTGGTACAATTGCAACATTTAAGAGGCATTTGGATGGGTATATGAATAGGAAGGGTTTGGAGGGATATGGGCCGGGTGCTGGCAGGTGGGACGAGATTGGGTTGGGATATCTGATCAGCATGGACGGGTTGGACCATCTCTATGACTCTATAATAGAAGCAGCCTGGATGGGTGTCACCAACACTCAGATCAGGATTTCTAGTTTTTTTAGTTTCTTAGGTTTGGCTTTCAGCAGTAGCTGCTAGAGTTTTGAAGAAGTGGAAGCCAAACTTTCCCCTGTCTTGGTTACAGCTGAAAGGGGTTTCTCTTCCTATTACAGAAATTGTGAGACAATTTGTTTTCTGAATTTGCCTTTTTACCAAGATGTGTTTATGGGATGTTATTATATTGGAACAGTTATTTAGTAATAATTACTGTATCTATTATTCTGTTAAGTTTTCCAATAGAGATTCTAAAAAAATAGTTATTCAAAGTTTGTTCTTTTGTTGTATTTTAATTACAGTGTTTGAATAAATTGTGATTTGTTTAACATTTAACCAGTTGCATTGCATCTGGAACACAGCACTTTATATTTGCCTTTAAAATAAGAAAAAATTAGGTTCTAGACTACCACCTTAAAATATTTTGAGAGGTTCTGCTCTGTCCATAACAAGTCTCAATGAGCTGAATTTTGACAAAAATTGACGAAGTCCAATTTTGGGGAACTTTATGGAGAGTTTCTCTCCATAAACTCCAGTGAGTTATCTGAGGTACTTCTTCCCTGCTCAGCTCATTATGCATTCACCAAGCTCCTGTGGTACCATGCTTGAGTTATTGTGCACTTAGCAGTGATAGAAGCATACAATGAGAAGCTAACATTGAGAAATCTTCATGGTTTTTAGGAATAACTTGTGTCCAATGTCCCTTTTTGTGGAATGGTTTGGGTGCCAAAACCCCTTTACATTACAACCCTGGTTGATGTACTTTTTGAAGTATTTGTAGTTTTAAAAAAAAACGAATGCATAGACCTCAACTATCTTCTTTCAAAGACCAATATAGGAAATGGCTTCAAGATCAAACATATATTCTACGTAATGGGTTTCTCTCATTGACCCAATCTAGGCTTCCTGCCTCTGGTGCCATATTTAAATTCTTAATGTTGCTAGCCACAAATAATCCTTCACAGTACAAGTAGTGCAAGGGAAAATAATAAAGCAAAGCTTCTGAGGGCACAGGTGACATCTTACAGGAAATAAAACATAAATCTATTGTTATTTTACATTATTACCTGCATAATTGACTGTCGAGGTAAATATCACTGCAAGAAGCAAGCTGCAGATATTACCTGTTCTTTGTGCTACACCATGTTAGAAACCTCCTCTTGGAAGACAGCTGTTACCCTTACAGCTCTTCAGAATCCATTACATGCCCCTCTTTGCCTTCTCCAGTTGTACAGAGCAGAGCACACTAGGATTAGTCACGCTAGGTTCAATTCCACCCATGGCTGACTGTTTGCATGTCTTCCTTGTGTCTGCATGGGTTTCCTCCTGGAGCTCTGGTTTCCTCCCACAGTACAAAGATGTGCAGGTTAGGTGGAATGTTCATGCTAAATTGCCCATAGTGTCCAGGGATGTGCAGGCTAGGTAATCCATGAGAAATGCAGGAGTAGGGCGGTGGGGATTGGGGATCAGAATGGTATATTCTTCGGAGTAGAATAGTGAGGACTGCAGATGCTGTAAACCAGAGTTTAGATCAGAGTGGTGCTGGAAAAGCACAACAGATCAGGCAGCATCCGAGGAGCAGGAAAATCGACATTTCGGGCAAAAGCCCTTCATCAGGAATAGAGGCAGGAAGCCTCCAGGGTGGAGAGATAAATGAGGGTGTGGTGGGGTGGGGCTGGGGAGAAGGTAGCAAAGAGTACAATAGATGAATGGAGGTGGAGATGGAGGTGATAGGTCAGAGAGGAGGGTGGAGGAAGGTAGCAAAGATGGTTTGCATGCCAAAATTGTCTTTATATACAGCCCTAGTTGAATTTCATTTTGAAGTATTTGTACTTTTAAAAAATCTAATACATGCAACTTCAAACCAGAGACAAGAGTCCTATCATTGAGGAAGACTGACACATGAAACAGAAAACCTTGGGGCTCTCTTGACTCCTCAATACGTACCACTGTGGCCAGAATCTTCCAAACACCTGAACAAACTGATTTGACCAGTCAATATGCAGATTAGTATCACCTATGACAATTGTAGAGCTCTTCTTGAACATCTCCATTATTTCCTGATTTATACTTTGTCCTATAATGAGGCAATTCTTTGTGCACCAGTAGACATCTTCCATCCATCAATGATCTTTTTGTTCCTTTCTATTCCTTATTTCCACGCAGATTAATTCACATTCCGATCTATTGTACCTCGGTCACTGCTCACCTCCACACTCATCCCTTCTCTCATTAACAATGCTATCCATCCAACTTCTTCTTTTGTAATGTTGAATATCTTTGAACAATGAGTTCCCAGTCCTGGTCACACTGCTATCAAGTAATCACTATCAAGTCATTTGTTTTTATTTGTGCTGTCAACTCATTTGTTTTGTTTCAGTAACTACATACATTCAGGTAAAGAGCCTCAAGCTCAGACATTTTACCATTATCGTTTATTATTGTTCTAATTTCAGCTGCATTCTTCTGCTTACATTTTCTGCCCCTACCTATCACAATTTGATTATAATTTGCCTCTTTACTATCTTGCATCTCCAGTGTTTCATTTGTTCGTAATTTTGCAAACTTCTCTTCAAATGAACTGCACAACTACCCATACATATACCTAACTACAGCCCTACATGTATGATTCCCTAGGACCATGATCTCGGCCTGGTTCAAATGAAGCCCATTCTAATCGAACAGCTCTCTCTCTCTGGAACTGGAGCCAGCAGCCCATGAATTGGAATCTATTTCATGCACACTGAAAGAAACATAGAAAATATGTAGGAGCAGGTCATTTGGCCTTAGATCTTGCTCCACCATTCAATATCATTGTGGTTGGTAATCCAACTCAGTACCCATTGCCTTTACATTCCCTTTTATCACTTTAGCCCTAAGAACTACATATGACTCTTTCTTAAAAACACTCAATGTTTTGGTCGCAACCACTTTCCTTAGCAGAAAATTCCACAAGCTCACCATTCTATGGGTGAAGAAATTTCTCTCATCTCAATCCTAAATAGCCTTTCCTGTTTTGTCAGACTGTGACCCTTGGTTCAAATCTCCTGGACACTGGGAACATTCATGTGTGTTTGAATGTTCCCCATTATAAACCCCTGTTTCTGACTGTAAGGGACCCATATTTGTTTTCTAATAGCTTTCTCTTCACATTCCTGTAAAAGCTTTTCCGTTTGTTTTGAATGTTCCCTTAAAGCTTCGTCTTGTGCTCTGATTTCCCCCTCTTAAAGCATTATTTTTCTCCCTTTGCTGGAATCTAAACTGTTCCCCCCAATCCTCAAGTCTACTGCTTTTATTTTTGACCAACTTTATACCTCGCCCTTGGATTTGATACTGTCCCTAATTTCCCTTGTCACCCATGTTTCCATTTTATTTTTATGCAAGACTGGAACTAATAACCTTTGTGATTCATTCATGCGTACCCTAAATGTTTGCCATTTCTTATTTAGTTTTTTAAAAAGTACAAATATTTCAAAAAGAACTTCAGCCAGGGTTGTAAAGAGGTTTTGGCATCCAAATCATTCCACACAAAGGGACATTGGACACAAATTATTCCTAAAAAAACAAGCATCAAGGTACTCTCAATGTTAGATTGTTAGTAGACCAGTCCTTGGATCTCAATTATTTACTATCTACACTTAAGACCTGAAGAGGGGAAAACAGTGTATTATAGCCACAGTTGGCAGGATGCAAACAACAGGTAGGAGGGCACATTTTGATGTGGACAAACTATTTATATCCTCTTGGAGATTCCACAATGACTGGGCAAAAACTTGGTAGATGGAGTTTAATGCAAGAAAGTGTAAGTTCATGTACTTTGGGAGGAAAAATCAAATGAAAGACCATTATTTAAATGGAGAGTGACTACAAGAAAATGAGGTGTGGAAGGATCTAGGTGTTCCTGTATATGAAACACAAAAGGTTAGCATGCATGTGCAGCAAGTAATTAAGAAGGCAAATTGAATTTGGCCTTTATTGGTAAGGGTTCAATAACATTGGGACAACTTGTTCCAAATATACAGTGTATTGGTAACGCCCCACCTGTAGTACTGGGTCACCATATTTAAAAAGGATTATTGGAATTGGGGGCAGTTTAAAAGAGATTCACTTAGACTGATTCCTGGCCTGGTGGGGTTGACTGACTGAGAATAGCTAAACAGGTTAAGCCATTATTAAGAGTTAAGGAGAACAGGGTAATCTTTTTGAAACACATAAGATTGAGAGGACTTGACAGGGTAGATGTTAAAAATTTGTTTCCGCTGGTGGGGAAGTCTCAAACCAGGGCAAGTTAGTGAATAAGAAGACACTCATTTAAAGCTGTGGTGTAAAGGAATTTCTTCTTTCAGAGAATAGTGAATGTCTGGAATTCTCTACTTCAGGGTTTTGGAGGGTAGACCATTGAAAGTATTTGAAAATGAGATAGGTAGAATTTTTTTGAAATATCAAGGAGTTAATGGCAATGAGGATCTGTCATGAAAGAAAAGTTGAGGCCTGGGACAAATCAGCCATGTTCTTCCAGAATGGTGGGAGCAGGTTTGAGAGACTGAATGGCCGACTCCTGCTCCTATTTCTTAGGATGCAGAGAAGATACAAGAAGCCCAGACTTTATCATCTTCAATGCCATTTATCCTGGACAAATTAGATATCTTGCTGCCACAGATTGAGAATGTCCCAGTACATTAGCACAGACCTGTGTCATCTGTTGGAGCAACATTTGTGAGCTGAAGGAGTGATTGGCCATCCTATACCAGACAGGGTGACAGCTGTGCTAAACTTTTATGCAACTGACTGCTTCCAAAGGAGGAGTAGGGACTTGAGTGGGTTGTCATAGTCCTCAATCAACATTTGGATTGAGACTATTACCAATTCAGTTCGTACCAGACCACATCACTTCATCTTGTTTCTCTAAGGTGACTCATTATTGCAGCCCAGCAGTATGTTTTGCCAACCTAGCACCCAGTATCTGGGGAAGAAAGCTAATAGCCTGTGCATACTTCACCCTGAAGACATCATATCAGCTGACTTCATCAACAGAAAAGGATGTACAGGACATCTGCGATCATTGGCACCATATCTTTGAGATCTGTGCCAAAAACCCTGGGTGCTAATATGATGTTAAGTCCTTCAGCATTCTCAGGTTCTTGCTTAATTTTGATGGCTGCGTGTCTTACAAGAATGGCTGCTGGGAAACATGGGCTATGGCAATACAATCCACACAGAGTGTGCTCCATACTCATGAAATCATAGAATCCCTACAGTGTGGAAGCAGGCCATCCACTGCTATGAATCCACACTGACACTCCGAAGAATAGTTTAGATCAAAGTGGTGCTGGAAAAGCACAGCAGATCAGGCAGCATCCGAGGAGCAGAAAAATCGAACTTTCGGGCAAAAGCCCTTCAGCAGGAATAGAGGCAGGAAGCCTCCAGGGTGGAGAGATGGAACTGGGGTAAGATGGGGAGAGGGGAAATGAGGAAACTGGTGAAGTCCACATTGATGCCCTGGGGTTGAAGTGTTCTGAGGCGGAAGAGGAGGTGTTTTCCCTCCAGGCGTCGGGTGGTGAGGGAGCGGCGGTGGAGGAGGCCCAGGCTGCATGTCCTCGGCAGAGTGGGAGGGGGAGTTGAAATGTTGGGCCACAGGGCGGTGGGGTTGATTGGTGCGAGTGTCCCGGAGATGTTCCCTAAAGCGCTCTGCTAGGAGGTGTCCAGTCTCCCCAATGTAGAGGAGACCGCATCGGGAGCAACAGATACAATAAATGACATTGGTGGATGTGCAGATGAAACTTTGATGGATGTGGAAGGCTCCTTTGGGGCCTTGGATGGTGGTGAGGGAGGAGGTGTGGAACGCAGGTTTTGCAATTCCTGCAGTGGCAGGGGAGGGTGCCAGGATGGGAGGATGGTTTGTTGGGGAGCGTGTTCAGTCTAGGCCAGCATTCCAGTACTGAGTAGTGAGGGAGTGCTGCCTTGTCAGAAATGCCATCATTTGTATGAGATGTTAAATTGAGGCCTTGCTTGCCCTTTCATTGGATCTTCCCTATCGACATGAAACTATATCAAAGAAGATCAGGGTACTATCCTGACCAATATTAAATCCTTGATCCTTGTCTTGTCATTATTTAGTCAGTCTGGGCAGATTGGATACCAAATTTCTTATTTTTCAACAATAATTACAGTTCATAAAATTTGTTCTCAAGGACTTTAGTATTTCCATTTCTTTTGTGTTTTCCAATTTGTCTGAATTTGGGGCAGCACAGTGGCTCAGTGGTTAGCACTGCTGCCTCACAGTGCCAGGGACCCGGGTTCAGTTCCAGCCTTGGGCAACTGTCTGTGTGGAGTTTGCACATTCTCCCCGTGTCTGCGTGGGTTTCCTCCCGGGTGCTCCATTTTCCTCCCACAGTCCAAAGATGTGTAGGTTAGGTGAATTGGTCATGCTAAATTGCCCATAGAGTAAGGTGCATTAGTCAGAGGGAATGTGTCTGGGTGGGTTACTCTTTGGAGGGTCGTTGTGGACTAGTTGGGCCGACGGGCCTATTTCCACACTGTAGGGAATCTAATCTGAAAGATCACCAGAATTTTATTCCTATATATGAATAAGGGCCTCACTTGCCTTGACTGTGTGTTTTTGCTCTATCGTAAAAGACAGAACTAAAATAGTGGCTGGCCACAATGCAGTGGGAAATTTTCAAATGCTATGGTGGCTGGGAATGTGACGTTCAAGTGAAATATTTAAAAATGGTTTAAAAAAAGGACTTTCCTTGATGTGTTTCCAGTGATTTGTTCTATCTATATTACAAATTTGATATGAGCTGGACAGAGAGATGTACAACAAATCAGAACCAAAAGCAGTTGCTTCTTTGTCTTCATAAAGATGGTATCTCCCTCTGTCTGGTGATTGTGATACCCTTTTCTAAATTTTATTTTATTTTTGATTGCATCTTTTATGATTTTATTTTATCTTTACATTTTCGCTTTTCACTGTCTGCCAATTCAAGGACGATTCTTTTGGAATTCCTATTGCTCTCAGTGAATTAGAAGACAAGAAGGAGTTCTAAAAGCATGATCAGAATTGCCCTTGAGCTATGTCCTTATATCCCACTAGAGCTTGTATGTATTTGGACAGATCTTTTCCATTCACCCTTAATTCGGGATGCCTTTCTTCTGATTTGGAATGGGCACTTGAATTGTAATCTTGTGGTCTCCCCTTCATATCCCTTCTTAAACATACTATTTCTCTCCCTGAAACTCCTTACTGAATCTCCCTTCTTTTTGACAGCAACTTTACTGTAGTACTGTTTGAAATTTCCTATCCTAATCACTTCGTTTCAAGAGCTCTCCATCAAGCAAAGCTCTAAAAAACCCAGCTGTTTGGTTTAGGTTTGTGTAGTCTTGTTGTCCTAGGTTCCATTTCTATGACTTCCTTTTGTAGGTACTTTGTAAGATCCCTTTGCTTTAACTAACTAACCAGTGTATAATTGCCAGTCATCTTAGGAATCTGTTTCAGACTTCAATGTGCTGTCCATTTAATCATATGATAATACTGTAATAGCAATGCCATGTTTTTAAAATATGATCAGGTTTTCCAGAAAAGTACACCTTCATTCCTTCAATGTTTAAGAAAAATGCACCTACAAAGATAGTAGATGGGAAAATAGTAAGAAGCAACAAGAGTGGTCCAAGGTATTCGATATTTGTCAGTAAGTCAATGAAAGATTAAAACTGTGATACTCACCAGTTAAATTGAGTAAAGTGCAGGAGTACATAACATGAATATTACTGAAAAGTGAGACATTTTATTTCTTGTGCTCAAACAAACATGAGTGCCAAATTTCAAAAGATCACAACAATTCTTTTTCTGCAGGGGCTGTGACAATGTATTTCATGTTTTAGTATGTAGGTATGTGTTAAGTTTCATAAAAGCAAATGAAACACATGGAAGTCAGTTATACTTGAAAGGGATCATGTTGCTTTAAGAAGATAGCAACTAGAGAATTAGATTAAAAATAGTAGGGGGACTTACTGAGCTAGAAACTTGGCATTTACATGGTTAAGAATAATGACAGTCGAGAGAAATGATTTGTTTTGGGAGTAAATGCTAAATTAGTTAAAAGCATTTAGTGACCACTGAAAGGCTCTTAAATCCAATGATTCATAATTTCAAAGATGAAATTGTAAATGAGAGATTCTTAACCTAAACATTCGGTTAAAGATGACACCAGACAGACTATGTTGTCGTTGGAAGATACCCCCCACATCATGGAGTTGGGTGGAGTTTAAGAAGGTTTGAAGGCTTCAAGCTCTTTGTGTTTGCTGAACAAAATTGATTGCAGTTAAAGCTGGGAGAGTGTTGTATGTAGTACAAATGTTGCTGTTAACATTCTTTAGGCAGTTAGGACGGGAGAAATCCCTGGGAGCCATTGATAATTCAGAGGCTGAGGCTGGTATGAAAAAAACCCACACAGTATTTTCTTGTTGCTGTTTGAGAAATATTGGAGAGGAAGTCCAAGGATAATGTCAGCTTGGTGAATTTCGCTGTTTGCTAACAAGCTAGAAATGTGTAAATGCAATGATGCTGGGGTGCAGGCTTTGAACTACCGTAGTGTGAGCAGCCATTGAGGTAGACTGTAGTAGAATTAGCTTCTGAGAGAATTCCAAAGATAGATCTTTGAGAGTGAAGAATTGAAACCCCTTGTAAAGGAGACATGGTTTCAAAGAGATTTGGTGACCAATACATCAGTAACATCTCAAGAGGTCGCTGAGAAATCTATGGGAATGGGGTTTGACTACATTTACAAATTGATATGCTCTGTAGCGCTCGAGCATAGATGCTATTTTCAATATTTACCTCCTTGGTTAATTCTTGATGTTATATTTATATCTACATGTTACAAATAGTTTTACTGTTCTGACTTTGCATCGTAATGTTTATTTCTATTGTCCACAACAGCAGAATCTTGTGGCTTTATTTTCTTAAAGTTTGAGATCCCAAATACTTGTCAATTCAAATGACAAACAAGAATCTGGTCCTAAGCCAGATGGATTTGACAGTCACATCAGGCATCACAACACAGAGGAAAATGGTACTGACAAAAGGAATATATAAACCCTGTACCTTTTCTGAATTACCCAGGAACTTAGAGTGTAGTTTCATTGCTTTCTCTGTGGAAATTCCTTGGCCAAACAAGTTGATTTGCCAGATGTTTCCTCACAAATGTTTTCTCTTGAATAGTAGTCCTCACTTAAAATTGTTGCATTCCTGAAAGTTATAAATGAAATGATTTTAAACACATCAGATTTCCAATCAAAACTGATGTACAGCTATACAGGTAATTCTGCTGTAATGTGGTAGTTGCATTCCAATGCAACACTGTGTAATAGAAAATTGCACAATATAAATAATGGGGCCTATGGCAAAAATTGTGTTGGAGCGAACTACCGAAAATATCAGTAAAAATCAAAACAAAAATAGCAGTTGGCCTAATGCAAATGATAGCACAGGCTAAATAAATCTTTAAATCATATATTTTAATGAAATGGTACAGTAAATTTAACACTTTAACAATAACATAACTGACTATAGCACTGTACATTTCATGAGTCTCTTCACCAGAAAGTGCGCGAGCTGACTGACCACGTGATGCTGATGCGGAAGTCCAGTCCTCCTCAGGATTCTCCCCCATGGTTTGAAATAAAGTTCCTTCTGAAGGTAGACCACAATTCCCAGTTTCAAGCTAAGTTTCAAGGCTTGTGGACCTGATTGCATTCCTGTTTTAGCTGAACACATTGAATTTGCTTTTTGCAGACAGAGGATCCTGAGTCTGGGTTTTGCTGTTCAGCTGGTGACAGGGATGGAATCGTGTAACAGCGATTGGGAGTTTGCTTCATAAAAAAAGTTCGCAATTCACAAATTGCGTTAGAACCAAATCGCGTTTAATAAACGCTTGTTATAGGAGAACTATCTGTAGTTAGGTTCTATATAATCGTGTTTCATCAGAAAAAGAATTGAAGCACTATATCAAGTAACATCTGGATGGGTATATGAATAGGAAGGGTTTAGAGGATGCTGGCAGGTGGGGCTAGATTGGGTTGGAATATCTGGTCGGCATGGATGAGTTGAATTGAAGGGTCTGTTTCCATGCTGTATGATGCTGTGTAAGTTGACATGCAGTATTTTCACATTACAAAGTTGTTATATTAATAAATTAACTACCTTTAACAAAATAAAGTAAATTGAAAAATATGTATTAAAAGAAATGTTAACTTTTGTTTTTAACCTCCTGCTCTCTGCTCATCTTGCTCACCATCAATCCTGCTCAGTGAAACTCCAGCTTGACTCATATATCCTCTCTCTTTCTCTTACTATCTGATCATACTGGTTATTACAGACCCCTCAGTTCAGGTCAAAGACAATCTAAGGTCCAGATCCGATCCCCCATCAGAGTTCTGGAGTTATCGCAGTGTAGGTCCTCATGGCATAGATACGCCGAGCTGGGGCTGTTATAATCTATGTTCTTATTGCAGACATATCCCCAAAATCGAAGCACCACTAAGTGCCCTCATTTGAAGCAGGGTTCAGGAGAGGGAGGTGACAGCACCAGGGAGTGTGAGGTTCAATGAAAGGATGGTAGTGAGAGTGGCACAGATAACAATTGGAGGGTCAAAAGTAGAATAGTAGAATAGGGAGTGGTGCAAACCATTGAAAAGCAGTCATGTTCTGATGAGATTAAATAACATAATATTGAATTTCATGTTTCTAAACAAGATTACAGGCCTCTTGAAGTGAACAATGTTGAAATGAAACACTGCAAAATATTGCAGTGCTAAACAGGGACTTGCTGTTGTGTAACTTTATTGTGATTGTTTCAATTTGGCACTCATATGTTTATCCTGTTGAATGCAAGACAAAATGCGTTCACAACATGCCCCTCTTATCACCAATTTAAGTGCAGGGAATGATAAAATGCTTCTGGTTAATGTCTTCAAAAACATTTCCTAATTTGGTCAGATCTTTTGAAAATCTGTATGTTGTGAAATTGGGCAATATTAGACTAGAAATATTTGATGCATTCATAAGACATGCCTTCTGCTTTTCTGATGGAGTGTTGATCTAAATAGGCTTGTTATTTTTGGATCAAAAAATATCATCTAGATGTGTTAAGGATTTATATATCTCTGTTGGCAGCAGTAACTGAAGACTTGCAATATGTAGAGATTAGAAAGGAACTTTCAGAGATCTGTTTACAGGCTGCATGAACCACTTTGATTAAATGAAGACTTGATTATTAGTCATATCTTAAATTATAAGGTAGCTTTAGCATAGTAGAGATGTTTTGTACCAATTCATTAAAAATAACAGTGTGATCAATGATTATTCTGGAAAGGGCAAAATAAAAGGAAGGGTTCAGTGAAGAACTGGAATTTGATTTCTAAACAATAAAGTTGTATTCAAAACTCAATCTGTTTTCATTAGTGGCAGAAACGCTACAAGATGTGATCCAAGTCTTTAAAACTGTGCCAGATATGCGTAATTTAAGAAAAGACTGGCAGCTGACAGTTAAAACTACAGTTACGTGCCATTAGTAACTTGTATGTGACCACATAAAATTGGAATACAAGTCTCATATCTTGTTGCTGGTGGCAACTCATCTATCAGACCATTGAATGTTTCCATCATTAGATTTTTTCAAAACCTAGTGGGAGAACACAAAGGGTCTCAGTTTAGGATGTCTTGAGCTAGCGTATTGCACAGTCAGTGCTTGTTTTTTTGGGAAGTTTGTAAGAGGATAACAGATTAATCATAAAAGATCAACAACAGTGTGGTCTTTTACATAGCACTTGTCCACAAATCGTACTGCATAATCTTCATAATTCATCTTTTGTTTAAGGATGGTGATGTATATTCCATTCTATGATTTATGAGTCAGTCAGAAACAAAATCTCTAAAAACATTGTGTATGTTCAATTTTAATGAATGGTTTCTCAGTTTTTGGTAGAATTGTTATTCAAGGTGATGCCTTTGGAAATGATAATTTATATCATTTTATCAAATCATAACATAATTTGGAGAAGGATTGAATTCCTAGAGCTGGCATTAAAAATAAGTAATCTCATTATATATAAAACAAGAATACATAGTAATGTAGCTATTAATTAACTGAAAGAGGGAGCCTGCTAAACTTATTATTTTGGATGTTTGGTTTGACTGTGATTGATTTTAATAAAATTTTACCTTTTTACTGGATGGTTAAGCAAACTAAATGGAAAGAGGAAATAAATAACCTTTTAAACGTAAGAAAATTAGATGGACGGTCAAACTAGAATATGGGCATTTAAAGATGGATACTAAGTGTTGATTGCAAGTGATACCTGTATCCTGACAATGACTGACTAAAATGTAATTCTCCCAGTAAAAGCAAATCTCAGAATAAATTGGCTATGTTTTCTCTCTACCTCTGAATTGGATTTGAATTTCTAACCAGTGTATCAGTTATTTGGACAGTTTTCTTCTTCTCTCCTGTGTGCTTTTTGAATATAGCTGGAGGATTTATAATGCTCAGTCGAACAAAATGGTGCAATGCTGAACAGGGACATGCTGTATGGAACTTGTATTGTAATTGTTTGGATTTTAGCAACATTATGTTTGCCCTGACGAGAGCAAGATAGAATGAACAAACAGATGGGGTTTCAATGTAATATCTCATTCAAAAACTAGGTTGCTGGTTTCAATGTGACCCATGTGATTGTATGTTTCACCAGAAATGAATGCTATATTCCATCTCCCTCCCCTCCCATGACATCCACTATGCTAGGTTTTTACCATGCAGTGAGAACAGAAGACAACTCTATTTCTTTGCCAACATTCATAATACTACTCATAATAATAATTTTGTTATGTTCTCTGTTCTAGTGAGAGCAGCATCAGCTTTCTGAGTTCTGAAGAAGGGTCATTGGATTTGAAACACTAACTCTGGTTTCTCTCCACAGATTTTGCCAGAACTGCTATTTTTTTCAACAATTTCTGCTTTTGGATCAATTTTTTTTCATTCTCCTCCTCACTTTTTTGTTTTCATTTACCAAGTTCTACCCTTTCTTGGCATTCTTCTTGAGTTCACAAAACTGAACTCAGTACCCTTTAACTGTCGTCTTACTCGGGTTTTAGTTTGTAGACGGAATACTTAATCCCATAAACTCAGAATATATCAGTTTATTTTTGATCTGATCATTTATATATTTGAACCCCTAACTCCCTATATTTTCCTACATCACCATATTTTCTGTCTTTTAGTGTATGATTATTCATTTTGCTTTTCATTGCCAAACTGTGCCACTTTTAAATTAGTAAATTTGAATTCCCTTTATGTATTTCTTTGTGCAAATCTTAGCAATATCCCCTTACAGCTTCCTTGGTTATTTATACTATTTGTTCTGCCTCACATTTTAAAGTCATTTGTAGTTTTGATACCACTCCCTCCTGATCCATATCCAAGTCTTTGACATCCACAGTGAACAGAGGTGAGACACTGTAGTACATGTTCAAGCACTGAAAAATTATCTTTAACTCCTACTCTCTACTTCTTCCTTTACATTTTAAACATTTCAGTCTTACTTGTTGATATTAACATGACCATAAAAATGTCTGACTTCACCAAATAGCTCTCCAAAATCTCTCAATGCGCAAAAAGAATGTTTGAATAATTCCAGATGTTCCAAAAAGTAATGATTCTTTCATATTGTAAAACATTTTATCTTTGATATGTGGTCCATATGGAAAATTTGTATCGGTTGGATTGGTTTTGTTTACTTTCTTTTCACGCTTAGAACTCTTCAGTGAACCATGTAGTGAAAACCACTCCAAACCACTCTCTTATAACCACAGTTCTGCATCTACAGCAATCTTCAAAGTTAAATGCACTGTAGAAAGGGTCTTTTCATTGCTATAATTTACAGTCCTTGTGATTTTTACTTTTTTGTGCCCATTCTAGAATAACAATCTCTTTTTAAAGTTACATGTACTTTTAATGTAGCTAAGTATAATAAAAATATGCCATGAAAGAAAAATTTAACTCTAAATTTTCCACACAAACTCAGTTTTAAGAACGAATAAACATATATCTATGTGGACACAATTAATATGAAACATTATTGGAAACTTATTGTGGATCTTTTGAGTGCTAAATCGTAGGATGATAAATTAATTTCTTAAAAATAGTGGTCAAACATTTCGCACGAGTCTTTGATAATTACTAGGACAATATTGAAGGAAAATGTATATAATTTTGCATTATGACAAACTAATAATTATTAATGGACTAAAAGTTCCAATAATAGTACTTCCTTTCAGGCAACTGAGAATTAATGAACTCCTAAGATTGGTCTTTGTAGCTTCTAAATAAATCTAGATAGATCATGGGGCAGAATTTTACATTTGAAGTTAAAGAAAGGCGGTTCACATTTTTGCCGTGGCCTGGAAACGAGGCTTCTCTCCTCGTCATTTATGCAAATGAGATGTTGTGTCTGCTACTGACCGATGAAAGTACCTTCCACTTCCACAACCTCCTGGCTCCCAAGACTTTGCTGCCATATTTAAAGACCAGCTGGACATCACTTCATGCTGTTGTACTCATCTCTGAACTCCCACTACATGGTACAGAAATACTTACTCCCTGCTTTGCAGAGAAGATTTTTGTGATCTAAGTGGATGGGGTGATAGTCATAGAATCCCTACAGTGTGGAAACAGGCCTCCAAAAAGCAGGCCACCAAGAACCCCTCACACTCCTCTTCCCCCACCCTATCCCTATGACCCTGTATTTCCCAAGGTAAATCCACCTAGCCTGTACATCCCTGGACAGAGACAGCAGAATGCATCACTGCTTTCTCCACTGTTGAAAGGGATATCCAAGAGTGCAGAAGAAGAAAATATACTTTTGCGGTCTGTGAGGCTGTGATGTATAATACCATCCTAGTTCATATTCAAAGACCCATTAATCACACTAACTTTGCCACTGCATACCCATCTCAGTGAGTGTGATGGATTACAACCCCTAGCATCACGAAATTGTGACCACTGAAGGGCTCACACCCAACTCATTCAGATCAAGTAGTAACCCTCTTGGCCTCTGTGCTACCTACTCATCCTTACTATGTCTCCAACGTGCATGATAATGAATTACTCTTGTATCCACTGTCATCATATTCAATCCTTCCCTTTGTCTCGTTGCAAGATTAACTAACCCAACTACCAGTCCACAATATGCATGATGAGTGGGGTGGTTGGTGGCGGACATTAGGTTCCTCACTATGAGGTTGATCTGTGTAGACCAAGACTGCTTGTGAATTGACTGGGAGATAGCAATGTGCAACCACCATGGTCCTCTCTGATTACCATCAACATGAAATCATTTTTATTCTGCACAACTCTTATCCATCCTCTCTCTTATGCAAGCACCAGCAGCACTTGAGGAACCTCAATCAGTAAGAAGACACAACTTAAACTCCTCAGTGACAGTGCTATCTCAAAGGATGAAAAGGTAAATTCCACCAGCTCAGAGGTTTCCCTCTCCAGTAGGTACTCTATCCAGATTAGAATTCAAAACAGTCTGGTGAGCATGCCTCTGGAGGAATAAACAGAGGAGTGTTATAGACGCAGGTACCTGCTTAGTCTCAGCAATAAGTGTTTGTCTGAATCTGCAGGGGCAAGCATAGGGACATCAGGCACTTGGTAGTTTGCACCAAAAGATGAGGAATCATCAATATTTTGACTGCTGTGATGACTTGGTTTGTGAGCATTTGCCTATCTCTGTGGTAAAGGTGGCAGCCACCTTAAAGACTCCAGTCCAGCCAAACGCTGAGGGGCAGCAGGATACAGATTCAGACTACATAGCCATAGATATCAGCATCAGTGATAAGGCAATAGGATGAGGGGCTTTGACCTCATTCCAGGAGCCTTCCCTCTGGGTGGTGTGAACTGGGCATCCATAGAGAGCTAGAGAAACACACAGGCCCCTTCTGGTCAGGATGCAGCAGTGGTACTCAGTCCCTTCCAACTAGCCACTTCCTATGATCCCAAAGCCTGCAGCAGTTCAAGCCGAGGAGGGTGAACCTGCATCTCGGCAGGAGACTCTTAGTAGGCCTTGGAGTTTCAATTGTGTGTAGCCTCAGATGTCAGCGATCTTTCTGAAGCTTAATTTTGAAGATTGCAGCCAAGATATTGCATGTAAATATCAAGGATACTGAGGCTAACAACAATGTCCAGGGAATGTGCCAGGACCTATGTATGCAATTCCTACTGAGCAAGAATTCAGCATCACTGATCTCGCCACACATCTCAGTAGGGGAAGGTTCTTCCAATATTTCTGTGTTAAGGCTGAGAGGTATTGAGTGGGCAGCTCCCATATCCCTTCTCCGCTATAGCGCAATGGTCTGGAGAATACAGCTGCACAAAACACTACCTCTCATAAGTTGAACATTGCCTTGATATGCTTGAACAACTTCTATGGCAATGCTAAAGTCTGCATGCATTCGGAGGCATTGAAGGATACGTTTTAATGAAAGGGTTGATAGAAGCTTTCTTGGGATTGTTGCCAACTTGCTGGGGGCTAGACTATACATGACTCATTTCTCATATTCTCACGGGCAGTTTCAGATAACTTTAGCTCCCATGTGATGGTAGTACTCTGAATCATAGCTGCTTTTTCCCCAAACAGAGATGTGGGGCAAGATTGGTGTAGCTACTTTGTCATAAATATATTAGCCGCACATTCACACAGACATCATTACTTTATCTTTTATAGATAAATGTTAAGAACAACAAACCAATTGGTTAAAACATCCTGTGGTAAACAGGGATCTGCCTGCTAGATGAACGATTCAGACTTTGTCTTCACATCTGAAGCCAACTCTGTCATCTTGGAAATTATTGGCAATAAGGTGGCCTCTGGCCTCTTGAGTTCTGAATCTTGTTTTGACCCCTCATGGATGGCTGTTTTGATCATCAGCTTCAATTAATCCAGAAATGATCAATCTTGTTTTCACATTTTGTCCACATGCTGTCTCACTCTAATTTTCTCTTGCTTGCCGCATTCCCCAACTCTGCATCCCCACTAACGCCTCGCCAACCTTTGTAAAGGGCGGGACACCCTGTCTGGCCTATACTGCAATGCCCCACTAGAATCGTCTATGCTTTGAAGCCTCACCCTCAGGGAGCCTATTGTATATCCCATTATGCCTTGGTGAAAGCATGAACAGCACTGTACCTTAATTCTGGGTCCATATGTGCATTTCATATAGAATTTATGGGCTATGTCGGAGAGACTATCTCTATATCCCAGTTACAATCCCCATCTGAGCCAGGAAACTTGGGAAGAAGTAGGCACCTGTGAGGACTCCGGTATGTACAAGTCGGGTCAGCTCCCAGACCACCTGGCACTGAACTCCAAAATGTGGCTTTGATGGTCACAAATTATTCCACCTTGTAAGGGAATAGAATCCTGTACTGAACTGAAACATTGATGGTAATTGATAGGGCATTCTTAAAAGAACATTATCCATGTCAAAGCAGCCCAATTGATTGACATCACATCCACAAATATTCACTTCCTCCATGACCGATGCTCAGTTGCAGCCACCTACAAGATGCACTGCAGAAACTCACCAAAACTTCTTTTAAACACACAACCACTTCCATCTAGAAGAACAGAGGCAGTAGATAAATGGGAATATCAGTGAAGTTCCAGTGAATCTTTAGTGAAATTGAAGGCAATAAAGAGGTGTGCTCCTGTGAAAATGTCATCAGTGACATCCTCGGTGCATGTATGAGTCTAAGATCAGGAGATGCCACAGTATTCCCCAGTTCTTCCTGAAACATGCCCGTAGTGTAAAGATTAAAACCATTTGTAAACTTTGTAGCCAAGCAGCTGGAATTGATGCAAAAACAGAAATGCTGGAAAATCTCAGCAGGACTGGCAGTATCTGCAGAAAGGAATCAAAGTTAACATTTCAGGTCAAGTGACCCTTCTTCAGAAGTGATGATAGCTAGGAAAAGGATGGTTATTATACAGAGTAAACAATTGGTGGAGGTAGAGCACAAATAGAGAGAACAGTTGGACAGACAAAGAAATGGTTAAATGCTTCCCACCCCTACACACTAGACCATATCATTACTGTACACAGGCTGCTGCCACTAATTATCCCTATCAGCAGCTTTTCATTTCCTCTAACTGACCTTTAACTACCAATCCCCAAACCTCCATTTAACATCATGTACCTCATGTTCTTGCATATTTACTTTTCTATGTGAGGAATGACAGCTGAGATGTATTGTCTTCAATACTTGCTGTAGATTGTCATTGCCAAATAGGAACATCAGGTTCAGCTTTTAAGTTATTTTTATAGAAAGATATTTAAATTTGTATGAAAATGAGGCAATTAGTGGGCATAGTGTAAAGCTCAAACTGCATGACATCATAATTTTCTATCTGCAATCTTTTACAATTATTTACTTCCAGAAGAAGTGAAAATTGAAGGCAGTTAAGTAGCATTGCTTAATATGTGAAGGTGTGATTACTGCAAAGTGAAAGTTACAAACTTTGTCCCCATAGAAAACAAACAGCAAATTGTGTCTCTTATTTTTCACATAGCCCCAGTTATTTTGAGAAAGATGCAAATAATATTTGATATTTCTGATTTGTCTGGCTGCCAGAAATGCAGGGCTCTTTCTTAATGAAAAAAAGTAAGAGTGGAAATTTGATTATGACAGCCACTCCTTGGAAAATCTGACCTCTTCTGTGTTATGCGAGAAAAGTAAGCTAAGTTACAAAAGGGGCCTGTCTCCATGTCAGTACTTAAAGTCCAGTATAGAAGCATTGTATGCGTCAGCGTAATCCATCTTGCCAGAAGCCTGGAAGTCCTAGCTGTCCCTTGGCCACAAAGTAGATGGTTAAAGCCCTGAAGTCATAGTTTGAAGGTTTGCCAATGTCAAGTTGTCTGGCTAGAAGGTTGAAGAAGAGGGTGGCCTATGGAGGCAAATCTGCAGAAGTGGTACCCTGTAAAGAGATGCTGGATGGTCGCACAACCATACTGCGAGCTGCAATGGATGCTGACTAGACAAGTTACCAGTTACTACTTCCACGCATCCAGTTTTTGCACCATGGAGTCAAATTAGAATTGTGATGCTCATACGATGAGTTGATCTAATAATGAGTTGCAAATGCATGGAAATAAGCTTCTGGAACCTGATGCCTAAATTCTGAACATCACCATTTAAAACTCTGGCAATTTCTCAATGGTAAGAATTGATTTTTGGATACCCTCATTTAACACCCTGCTTGCCATCATTCTCTGCACCTCAAAAGGAAAAATTCTGTCACAGTACTTTTGCCAGTACAAAATTACAACATCACTGTGGAAGTGCTATGTATAATTCTATTTTAAATATCATTTAAACCTGAGACTGTGCTTTGCAGTCTATACACAGGCTTTTCTTAACAAAGTACTGATGAAAATCAATCACAATTAATTTCTAGTTCCAAAAAAAGTGTCTTTGGGTAGAAAAGGCACATTGTTTCTTCTCAGATGCTGAGTTTTTTTTTCTGGAGTTCTGTGTCATTTCATATTGCTGACATCTACAAGATTGTGTTTTTAGATAATGAATTTCTTACTGTTTGTTATGATTGGGAGCCTCAGAAAATGGTAAGTAAGGTGTCTGTTGGACAATATGCTGAAATTGCACCAGTTAACACTAACTCTGGTCATCATTCAAGCTTTTCACTCCAGCCTTCAAGGCCCTGAGTAGGCTTGTTTAAACTGAGTCCATATCTATACCCTCTACCATTGTAGTCTGGTGGAATGTTATCAGATTTGATCTTTCTCACATAACTGCAACATAAGGCGAACGAGTATTAATGTTGACTCCCCTCTTATAAACTGACTCAAACTTGAATGCTGCAAGAGCAAAAAGAAACCATAAAAACAACAGCTGTGCTGTGAATTAATAATGATGTGGAGGAGCCACTGTTGGACTGGGCTGGACAAAGTTAAAAATTACACAATACCAGGTTATTGTCCAACAGGTTTATTTGGAAGCACTAACTTTCGGAGCTCTGCCACCACCTGATGAAGGAGCAGGGCACCGAAAGATAGTGCTTCCAAATAAACCTGTTAGACGATAACCTGATATTGTGTGATTTTTGACTTTGTGAATTAGTTAGTTACCTAATGGAACACCCATGTTAAAAGGAGCTTGCTATTACATAAAATTAGACTACATACTCTCTCTCTCTCTCTTGCACTTATACACAGGTTGAACCAATTATTCAGAAAGGTCATGAACATTTGGTGCATCATATTCTCCTTTATCAATGTCACTCTATCCTGAATGATAGTATCCTCAGCATTGGACATGAATGTTACCATTCCAATATGCCAGATGACTTTTTTAACTGTGAAAGTATTATTTTAGCATGGGCAATTGGAGGAAAGGTAGGTCCTTACAACTGTGGTAAGCTCATTTATTTAATTCTAATTACAAATTCTTCAATTTAGCACAATTAGACTATACATTTTATTTAACATTCTCTCTCTGTACAGCTGCAGTGTCTTATGTGAGTGAATAATTAACATGTTTCTGGATATTAACATCATAAATACAGAAAAATTGTTTATTTTTACAACAACATATTATAATTTCATGAACATATAACTTTTTATTCTGCGAGTCTAGTGTTTCTTGGGTCATTTTTCAGTTGAACAAAGAAACAGCAGTATCTTTTCCTGTGTTTCTTTCCTGTCCTTGAACGATGTTGTCTCATTGAATCACTATGGTGATATCATTTTAGTTGCATACAAAAGTTTTTGTTATAAAACCTTATATACCTCTCATACTTCTAATGTATATTTAGTTACTAGGCATATACCACCGTTCAGTGTAAATTTGTATAATCTTTCTATCTCCTCGAACGCTAGAATTGTGGCATTGATTCATAAGACTTGCCACATCTTAGTGAAAGTTCCATCTTTGTGTTCAACAATTATGAATACCACTTTGACTTCATGAGATTCATTTTTAAGGATGTTTGGACACACAATGAGATTTCCTGAACTTCCCTTTCTTACAATCTAAAGAACACTTCATTATGATTTACATTTAGCCATGATATGCCATATTGGAGCTGATAATTATTAGTTGGACTTCCCTCTGTTAACACGGAGCAGTTATTTTTATTCTTTACACTGACAACTTTCATAAACATTCCAAGGAATTTTCACACTACTACAGTCCGTTACAGAACATTACAGCATGAACCGATTAAAAAGACACAATATAATTTATTTACTATCAGTTTTCATCTTATCGTTTTTACCATTGCACATGACTGTCAAAACATCCAAATGCAAATATGAGACTATAGGCTTGAATTGCGATATCTAAAACTTAATTTTTTCATTCTATTACTTAATTTTTTCATTCCATTATTTCCTTTCTTTACTTTTTTTCCATTTATGAGTTTTATAATATTGTAATTAAAATTATATTCCTGAAATAAGTTTTCCCAAATCATAATGCATATTTATAAGTATTTTGATATTCTGAACGCTGGGTTTAGAAACTACTTTTCAATTCGATTTTAAAATATATTACCAATGTGAATAATTTTACAATTGTTTTTCATATAATCATTGCAGGGATTTGCTTATCCATCTAATGTTGGACTTTCACTTGGAACATCAACTGATCCAGTTTATGTAATGATGGAGATACACTATGATAATGTTAATTCTCAGGAAGGTAGGAATGTTTCCACAATTACAGAATGTATGAAATATAGTTAATAATGCCAAGGTAGATATTATCAAGTTTCTAAATTTTTATATTTTTATTTTGCAATAAATAAACCATAATCATTTTACAAACTTTCGGACTTGGTGAAATGAATCTGCTTTAAGTTAAAGCAACTAAAGCAAAAATCCAACTATCGACATGACAAATTACTTCATTTTTCATACAGAGTCATAGAGATGTACTCAGAAACAGACCCTTCAGTCCAACTTCTCCATGCTGACCAGATATTTTAACCTAATCTAGTCCCATTTGCCAGCACTTGCCCCTTATCCCGCTAAACCCTTCCTATTCATATACCCATCCAGATGCCTTTTAAATGTTGTAATTGTACTAGCTTCCACCACATCCTCTGGCAGCTCATTCCACACACACACCACCCTCTGTGTGAAAAAGTTGCCCCTTAGGTCCCTTTTAAATTATCCACTTCCACCCTAAACTTATGCCCTCTAGTTCTTGATTCCCCCACTCCAGGTAAAAGTCTATTTACCCTATCATTGCCCCTCATGATTTTATAAACCTTTTTATATGGTCACCCCTCAGCCTCTGACAGTCCAGGAAAACAGTCCCATCTTGTTCATCCTGTCCCTATTGCTCAAATTCTGCAATTCTGGCAACATCCTTGTAAATCTTTTCTGAACCCTTTCAAGTTTCACAACATCCTTCCAATAGGACATAATGTTCCAAAAGTGGCCTAACCGATGTCCTGTACAGCTGTAACATGGCCTCCCAACTCCTATACTCAATGCTCTGAACAATAAAGGAAAGCACACCAAAATCCTTCTTGACTATCCTATCTACTTGCAATTCTACTTTCAAGGAACTATGAATGCAGTCCAAGGTCTCTTGTTCAACAACACTCCCCAGGATCTGACCAGTAAATGTATAAGTCCTGCTATGATTTGCCTTTCCAAAAGCACTTCACATTTATCTAAAAAAAAAATTCCATCTGCTACTCCTCAGCTCATTGGCCCTAAGATCCCAATGTAATCTGAGGTAACCTTCTTCACTGTCCATGACACCTCTAATTTTGTTGTCATCTGCAAACATACTAACTATATCTCCTATGTTCAAATCCAAATCACTTATATAAATGATGAAAAGCAGTGGCACAGCACTGATCCTTGTGGTCACACTGGTCACAGGCCTCCTGTGAACATCTACCCCCAAACAACTTTTGAAAGTTCTTACCTAATGCCATCAAAATTGGCCTTCCTCCAATTTATAACTTCAACTTTTAGATCTGATTTATCCTTTCCCATTACTTTTTAAACTAATAGAATTATGGTCGCTGGTCCCAAAGTGCTCCCCCACTGACACTTCAGTCACCTGCCCTGCCTCATTTCCCAAGAGTGGGTCAAGGTTTGCACCTTCTGTAGTAGGTACATTCACATACTGAATCAGAAAGTTTTTTTGTACACACTTAACAAATTCCTCTCCATCTAAACTCATAACACTATGGCAGTCCCAGTCTATGTTTGGAAAGTTAAAATCCCTCACCATAGCCACCCTATTATTCTTGCAGATAGCTGAGATCTCTTTACAAATTTGTTTCTCAATTTCCTGCTGACTATTGTTGGGTATATAATACAATCCCAATAAGGTGATCTTATTTCTCAGTTCCACCCAAATAACCTCCCTGGATGTGTTCCCAAGATTAATCTCCTGAAGTATAGCCGTAGTGCTATCCCTGATCAAAAATGCCACTCCCCAACTCTCTCACCCCCCCCCCCCCCCACCTTTCTATCCTACCGATAGCATTTGTATCCTGGAACATTAAGCAGCCAGTCCTGACCATCCCTGAGCCATGTTTCTGTGAAAGGTTGCTATGATATCCCAGTCCCATGTTCTTCACCATGCCCCGAGTTCATCTGCCTTCCCTTTTAGGACTCTTGCATTGAAATAAATGCAGTTTCATTTATCAATCCTCCCTTGTTCTCTGCTTTGTCACTGCCTACCCTGACTGTTTGACTTGCTTCTTTTCCCAACTGTACCAGTCTCAGATTGATCTCTTTCCTCACTATCTCCCTGTGACACCACCCCACCTTACTAGTTTAAATCCTCCTGAGCAGCTCTAGCAAATCTCCTTGCCAGTATATCAATCCCCCTCTAATTCAGGTGCAATTTGTCCTTCTTGTAGAGGTCACTTCTATCCCAGAAGAGGTTCCAATAATCCAAAACTGTGAACTCTTCTCCCCTGCACCAGTTCCTCAGCCATGCATTCATTTGCTCTATCCTCACTAGCTCCTATCAATGGGAGTAATCCAGATATTACTATCCTCGAGAACCTTTTAAAATTCCTGCCTAACTTTCTATATTCTCGCTTTAGTATCTCATCCTTTTCACTTCCTATGTCGTTTGTACCAATGTATACATTGACCTCCTGCTGGTGCCTCTCCCCTTTGAGAACATTCTGCATCCTCTCCGAGATATCCTTGATCCTGGCACCAGGGAGGCAACACACCATTCTGATTTCTTGCTGCCAGCCGCAGGAATGTCTGTCTAGAGTGTCCCCTATCACAATCGATCTCTTGGAACCTTGCATACTCCTCCTTACATTCCAGCCATTGTCAGTATCGGAAACTTGGCTGTTCATGCTATATTCCTCTAAGAGTCCATCACCCCTTCCATTTTCCAAAACAGCATACTTGTTTGAGATGGGGATAGCCACAGGAGACTCCTGCACTACCTACCTCCCTCTTCTATCTTTCCTGGAGTTAACCCATCTACCTGACTGTGTGTCTGTGGCTTTTCTCCCTTCCTATAACTGTGATTCTTCATACCCCCTAGCTCTTCTAAATTCCTTATTGCCTCTAACTGCTGCTCCAACTGATCATGCGATCTGATAGTATTCACAACCAAAGACACTTCCTGCAAACATAATCACCAGTAACATGGAAACTCTCCCTAAACTCCTACATCCAACAGGAAGAGCACATCACTCTACTAAAGGCCATCTTTTCTCCTTCACAATCTACCGACCCAGAAAATAGCACTGTGTTATTGCTCTAAAACAACACTGCTCCAGGCTAACTTAGTACTTATGATTTATATTTTTAAAATTCAATCAAGAGACAGATCTCAATAAATCATTTAATCAAGAAAGAGCCCACTCTACTCACTACTGTAGGTTTACAACAAGGTTACACTTAAAAACTATGTACTTATCTGTTCCTGACTGTGACCTCTCCCACACAGGTTCCTGCAAGGTCAGCTCGGAATTTTGCTGTTTGTTAATGTTTCCTCGACGCACTCTGTCCAGAGATACTTAACTCAAACAGCAAAAGCTGTAACTGTGCAGATTCACTGCTGTATCAGACAGCAGTATAGGTGTCTTTCTCTGATCATACGGTCATTGCTTTTGTCTGTCTTCCTCCTTTTTAAAGTGCTGTTGTTTTGATCTTCTTTCTCCCAAAGTTCCAAAACAATGCAACAGCATATAATGCAGTAATTGCTGCTCCTGGATTTTGAGGACGTCATCTCCAACACCTCCCTCTATAAACTTCAGTTCTCCCAATTCAATACGTGCTACTCTGCAACATGATTCCTAACTAGTAGCCAACTTTAAAATGCTATAAAACAGTCATAGAACTACCAAAAGAACAATTTTTCCTTAATTTGTCAGCCATTCACATCTTATTACAACTTACAACTGAATTCAGATTTGTATGGGATTCTGCTTCGAACGAATTTATCCGCAAGTCCTCTGAACCTACAATCAAATACAGAAGAACCTCGATTATCCGAACGAGATGGGCGGGCACTATTTCATTCGGATAATTGATTATTCAGTTAATTAATTCAATGCCTTTCCTCTGGGGCTCAGAGTTTTCTATTAAGTGTGCTCCCTGTTCAGGTTGAACACCAGTAACAAGACGGCTGCTGCTGCTACCGCCATTTTGAGGGGTGAGGCTCCAAATAGCGCATGCACACAGCCACACGCACAACCTTTTACTGCAACGTTTTGACAGGTTCCACCTCTGCCTTGTACAATGTTACAGAGATTATCTGGGGAAGGGGGTTTAGGGTACACACCTGTGTAGAACTCCAGGGAAAGTGTGGGAAGAGAGAGAGTGGGGTGGGAGGTCAGTCATATAGAGACGGTGCCTGCACTTCCATCAGTCCAGGACTGTTCTCGGCAGCACTTTTACTCACTGTAAACAAAAGACGCAATCAGTGTTGGACACACGTCTTTGATGTAGTGTTTCTTTTGGGACCTTGAGATCGCCTTCGGATAGTCCGATTTTCGGATAATTGGTATTCAGATAATTGAGGTTCCTCTGTATATGCACAAAACCACCCATCATTTTCTATTAGACTGCCAGTGATCAGACAATGAAATCACCAAGTATTCATAAAGTACTTTATAACAAACGTCAGCATTCACTACAAAATTAGACTTTCCCTATTCCATTTGACTGCAACTGCAAAAAGTCAAACAATCCACTTAAAAATTAATTTGTACATGGAATGCATAACTTACCAGCTATTAAATATGGAATGTTTCACTTTGACTATCAGCTTCCAGGTACGGAATGTTTTTTTAAATATCTTGTGTACAAAATAAAAGCTACTTCTCCACAATGATTCGAAGTTAACCTTAACATAAAACTAAAACTTAATAACCTTCAAAACTAAAACTTAAAATCACAAAACCTACTGAACACAGCTCTCCAATCCAATGCAAGTTTTCATGGAAAATATCAATTTTCTGTTCCTCATTTTATGGCCATTGAGAGTCAAATACTAATTAAAGCTGTGCAACAAAATTTTACAGAAGAGGATTAGATTCCTTGTTTTATAAACAAACCATCATTCAGCCTAACAAACCTTTGTTTATTCGAAGCTGTGACAGTATGGCAGCCTATAACTGCAAAATTGAGATGATCCATTCCTGTTCATATTTTTGGACAACTGAGTGCAAACTCCTCTCATACCAGTATAATTTGAAATGAGACATGCTCCACTTGAGGATTGACATTTCCCATTGTGTGCTGAATGGCGCTAGACCACATCCTTTGCTCCATCAGTAAGAAAATTTTATTAACCTTATTGACACAAGTAAATACCTGCATGCTGAATCATCCTTTTGTTTCTTACAAAAATATTGCAGAGAACTTTAATTTAGAGAACCAATGTTTTAGAATTTTGGAACTTCAGAATTCTGTAGGCAATATGAAAGAGGTTCCAATTAGTCTCGATGTACGATTCCTACCCCATGCTCCATTTTTGTCATCTTCAACTAGTTGTTCAAATCTGTTAAAAGTTATGGAATTTATATCCATCGTTTTAGGCATTGCATTCTAAATCATCACTACCTTGCTGCATGATTTTAAGTTTTCCTACTCCAATCTCTGCTTCTTTTACCAATTATATTAAATCTGTACACTTAGTTACTAACCCTTCTTGACCTTGGCTTTCTTTCTCCTAGGAGTTTACAGGGGAACCTTGATTATCCGAACGTGATAGGCGGGCACAATTCCGTTCGGATAATTGATTAATCGGTTAATCGATTAAATGCCTTTCCACTGGGGCTTGGAGTTTTTGAAGTCTGCTCCCTGTTCAGGAGACTGCAGCAGCACACAGCGTGTGAGCCCCACCCCCAACACCACTCCCACGCCCCCAACCCCATGCAACACCGTCCCCTGCCCCCCAACAACGAGACCACTGCTGCTGCTGCCTTTGTGGGGTAAGTCTCCAAATAGCACCCACACACACAACTTTTTACTGCAACTTTTTGGCAGATTCCACCTTTCCCCATGTACAGGACAATGTTGGAGAGATTATCTGGGGAACGGGGGTTTTAGGGTACACCACTGTGTAGAACTCCAGGGAAAGTGTGGGGAGAGAGAGAGGGCGACAGACAGTCATTTGGAGACGGTGCCTGTTTAATCACTGTAAACAAAAGATGCGATCACTGTTGGAAACACATCTTTGATGTAATGTTTCCATCAGGATCTGGAGATCTCCTTCGGATAATCCAATTTTTGGATAAGTGGTATTTGGATAATCGAGGTTCCTCTGTATCTGGTTTTTCCACATATTGGAAACCTTTCATTGCTGCTAACAAGCTGGTAAATCTCCTTTGCACGCTTTCTAAGTCCTTAAAAATTCTTCCTAAAGTTTAGTGATCAGAATTAGCCAGAATACTTCAGCTGGGATCTCAGCATTCTTTTCTATGAGTGTAGCACAGTTTCTTTGCTTTGGAATTCTTGCTTGATACTTAGAATAAGAACAAAGAACAAAAGAGAAATACAACACAAGAACAGGCCCTTTAACTCTCCAAGCCTGTGCCAATCATCATGCTGTAACTAAACCAAAAAAACAGACCGTCTGTCCTTATTCGGCCTGTATCCCTCTGTTCCCTCCCTTTCATGTAACCATCCAGATGCCTCTTAAATGTCTCCAATGTATCTGCTTTCACCACCTCCTCTGGCAGTGCATTCCAGGCTCCTACCACTATCTGTGAGAAAAGCTTCCCTTGCACATCACCCTTAAACTTTCCTACTCTCACCTTGAACTTGTGCCCCCTTGTAATTGACTCTGAGGGAAAAAGCTTCTGACTATCCACCCTATCTATGCCTCTCATAATTTTGTAGACCTCTATCAAGTGTCTTCTCAGGCACCGTTTTCCGATGAAAACAATCCCAGTCTTCTTAAACTTTCCTCATAGCCATTGCCCTCGAGACATGGCAACATCTTGGTGAACCTTCTTGACACTCTCCAATGCTTCCATTTCCTTCTGGTAGTGTGGTGACCAAAACTACACACGGTACTCCAAATGCAATCTAACAAGGGTTTTATATAGCTGGAACATGGTTTGTCAACTCTTGTACTCCATGCCTTGGCCAATGAAGGCAAGTATGCCATATGCCTTCTTAATCGCCTTGGCCACCTGTGTTGTTCCCACTTTAGGGAACTGTGGACCTGCACTCTCAGATCCGTTCCTTAGGGTTTTGCCATTTCCAGTATAATTCACACCTAAATTTGATCCTCTCAAGTTCATCATCTCACATTTGTCTGGATTAAACTCTAACTGCCATTTCTGTGCCTACGTTGCCAATCTTTTCTGCATTAAGAGCTTTCAAACATTTAAATACCCTTTCTAAAAAAACAAATCTCTTTCAATTTATTTCCCCAATACCTCCGACTTAACTGTGGCATGGACATCATCCTCTTTATTGAAAACAGATGCAAAGTACTGATTTAATACTTCAACCATGCCTTCTGACTCTATGTGAAAACTTCTATTTTGACACTCACCAGTGCTTCTTCCTTGTATTTTTTATAGCTATTTATAAGTTTTTAAGAATCAGCTCTTGTATTTCTTTTTTGGATCCCTGCTAATCTGTTTTTATGCACTCTCCTTGAACCTCTCATTTCCTGGTGCAACCATCCCCGACTTCTTTGTATTCAGCTCGGTATTGTATCTGTTTTGAAACAACATTCATCACATGCTTCATTTTCTGTTTAACTCCTTGTATGTTTAGTCATCCAGGGATTAATAGTTGTGGAGGTCTGCCCTTGCCCCTTTCAACAAGAAAGAGCTTGGGTAAAAACTAGACACATGGCAACAAAGACTTCTCATTGTTCACTTACGGTCTTAGATAGCCAGCCATTCATTCCAATCCATCCAACCTTCTCGAATTTAAATCTTCTCATTTGATTTGTCCTTTTTCTAAAGCTAGTATAAGTCTAATGATATTATGTCAGTCTAAATGTTTGTGCTCAAGTATCTGGAGTAGGGCTGAAATGGCAGCCTTCCAATATAGAGGTGAAATTACTGCCAAGTGGTCTAAGGCTGACACTGAAGGGTTTTTCTGAAGGAGGGAATGGAAAAAGCGAGGAAAGACATGGGCTCGCATCCCGAAGGAGTAAATTGTCCACAAAGGAGCAAAGAGTTGATCTATACTTCAATTCAATTTCGCTATATTTGCTCTATGTCTCTTAAAAGCCATACATTTTCAAAAATCTGTTGCCTCATGAAAACTTCAACTGATCCAGGATCCACAACCTTTTTGGAGGACGGAGTTCCAGATTTCCACTGCCCTTTGTGTGGAACAAGCACTTACTATTTTCCTTTTGAAGTGGCCAAGATCTAAGATTAAGACTTTGCAACCTTGTTCTGGATTCCTCCACCAGAGAAAATCATTCTGTGGATATCTTTTTGAATCCTTAAATATTTTCCATGCCTCCATTTGTTCATTACCTAATCTGAAGCATCAAAACCAGTGATAAGTGAGTGATCTGACTCAGTCTTATCGAGGATTCCAAAGCATCACAGATGCCAGGTTTCAGTTAGTTTAATTAATTCCATGTGCTATCAAGAAAAGGCTGAAGGCAGTAGATACTGCAAACACTGTAGGCTCCGACAATATACTGACAATAATTCTGAGGACTTGTGATTCAAAATGAGCTGTGCCCCAAGCCAAGCTGTTCCATAATAGCTATAACAGTGGCATTTACTTGGAAAAGTCAAAAATTGCTCTTTATATCATGTGCATATAAAGCAGAGCAAGTTAACCCAGCCATTTGTCCCCTATCCATTTCCTCCTGATCATCTGCAAAGTGACAGAGGTTGACAGTGCAATCAAGTAAGAGAGTATGGTGCTGGAAAAGAACAGATCAGCCAACATCCAAGAAGCAGGAGAATCGACATTTCGGGCATAAGCCCTTCATCAGGACTCACTTTCTTCTACTTTGCAAGTAACACTTACAAAGAAATAGGTTGCTCACAAACAGTTAGTTTGAGTTCTGGAAGGGTCTGACTTTGTTGTAGCCATTGTCAAAATCCAGAAGCGAGAAAGTGTGACAGCCCTTGACATTGAGCAGCTTTTGAGAAAGTGTGACAACAAGGAGCCTGAACAAAACTGGAGTCAATGGGAATCGGAGGGAAAGGTGTCCACTGGTTGGAGTCATACCTGGCATGAAGGAAGATGAATGTGGATGTTGGAATTAAATCATCAAGACCCAGGTCATCATTGCAGGAGTTCCTCAGGGAGTGTCCTCAGCCCAACCATTTTCAGTTGGTTCATCAATGACCTTTACAAGATCATAAGGCCAGAGATTAAGGATGTCAGTGGTGAGTGCACAGTGTTCAACACCATTTGCAAATCAGATATTGAAGCAGCCCGTTTCATATGAGCAAGACCTAGATAAAATGCAGGCTTATGCTGTTCAGTGACAAGTAACATTTATGCCTTAAAAATGCTAGGCAGTGATAATTTGCAATAACAGAGAAAATAACTATTTCTCTAGATAGTCGATAGCAATTCTATGGATGCTGAATCCACCACTATCAACATCTTGAGGGTTACCATTGACCAGAAGTTGAACACTATTAGTCATCATTGATTGGGTGGGGATCTGGAATGCAGTGCTGAGGAGACTAGGAGTAGCAAGAAACGTCATGCTGATGAGCACTTGAAATGATATAACATTCTAGGCTATGGACTGGAAAATGAAATTTATGTAGATTGGGTCTGTGCTGACCTATGGACAAAAGGGCCTGTTCTATACTGTATGATTCTATATCAATACTGTGTCTGGGTGGCATAGTGCTCAGTGGTTAGCACTGCTGTCTCACAGCACCAGGGACACAGGTTTTCCTGCCTCAGGTGACTGTGTGGGTTTCCTCCCACAATCCAAAGATGTGCAGGTCAGGTGAATTGGTCATGCTAAATTGTCCATAGTGTTGGGTGCATTGGTCAGGGGTAAATATAGGGTGGGGGAATGGGTCTGGGTGGGTTGCTCCTCTTTGGAGGGTCAGTGTGGACTTGTTGGGCCAAAAGTCTTGTTTCCATACTGTTGGGAATCTAATCTAATGAAAAAAAAGAGGTGAGAGGCTAAGAATTCTGTGGCAAGTAACTCACTGCCTGTTTCCTCAATGCCTGTCCAAAATCTATTAGGCAGAAGTTAGGAGTGTAATGGAATACTGTCTACTTGGCTTGGTGGTGTACCTCCAACAACACTCAAGAAACTCAGCATAATTTGGGACAAAACAGTGAGCTTGATTGACAACACATTTACCACATTCAATTGAATGGACTTCAATTTGTGCATAGAATAGAATCCTTACATTATGGAAGCAGGCCATTCAGCCCATCAAGTCCATGTCACCCCTCCAAAGAGCAACCCACCCAGACCCACTCCCTACCCTTTCCCTGCATTTCCCATGGCTAACCTACCTAACCCACATATCCATGGACATAGTTGGCCAGTCCACCTAACCTGCATGTTTTTGGATTGTGGGAGGAAACCAGAATACCTGCAAGAAATCTGTGCAGACACTGGAAGAATGTGCAAACTCCACATAGACAGTTGCCTGAGTCTTGAAACAAATGTGGGTCTCTGGTGCAGTGAAGCAGCTGTGCTAGCTACTGAGCCATTGTGCCATCCTATTACTTTCTCCTTTGTTTCACTTAAAGTGTAAGGATATTTTGATGACTGGCCCTTTGTCAGGCTGATAACTAACATACACACATTAGTGTTGAGTCAGTTTATACTCCTTTTTTCTGTTTATCCCTTTTGGGTAAAACACCAGATGACTTTCTGCTGAGAGGGGGCGTGGTCAGCTCCTTTGTTAACTATTGTTAATTTTCTTCTTGTTTGAGTTTTCCCTCAAAGTTTATGGGTGCAACACAGGTCTTTTCCAGGCAGTCACTGAATTTGCAAACATCTGAACAATGAACAAGAGTAGGCCACTTGGCCCAATGAGCCTGCTCTGCCACTTAATTAGGCCATGGCTGATCTAATCTTAACCTCAACTCTACATTCCTGCATATCCCTCATAATCCTTTTGGTAATCGAAAATCTATTTACATCTAGAACATAGAATATTACAGTGCATTACAGGCCCTTTGGCCCTCGATGTTGCACCGACCTGTGAACCAATCTGAAGTCCATCCACCCTAAACTATTCCATTTTCACCCATACATTTATCCAATGACCATTTAAATGTCCTTAAAGTTGATGAGTTTACTACTGTTGCAGACAGAGCATTCCATGCCTCTACTACTCTCTGAGTAAAGAAACTACCTCTGATATCTGTCCTACATCTATCACCCCTCAATTTAAAGCTATGTCCCCTCCTGCTGACCGTCACCATCCAATGAAAAGGCTCTCACTGTCCACCCAGTCTAACCCTCTTATTAACTTGTATGCCTCCATTAAGTCTCCTCTTAACCTTCTTCTCTCTAATGAAAATAGCTTCAAGTCCCTCAGCCTTTCCTCAAGGCTTTCCCTTCATACCAGCAACATCCTAGTAAATCTCCTCTGAACCCTTTCCAGAGCTTCCACATCCTTCATGCAATGGGGTGACCAGAACTGCACACAATATTTCAAGTGCAGCTGCACCAGAGTTTTGTACAGCTGCAGCATGACTTCATGAAACTCAATCCCTCGACCAATAAAAGCCAGTACACCATATGACTTCTTAACAACCCTATCAACCTGGGTGGCAATTTTCAGGGATCAAATGTACAAGTACACCAAGATCTCTCTGCTCATCGACACTGCCAAGAATCTTACCATTAGCCCAGTACTCTGCATTCCTGTTGCTCCTTCCAAAGTGAATCACCTCATGTGCTTCCGCATTAAACTCCATTTGCCAACTCTCAGCCCAACACTGCAACATCCTTCCGCACTATCCACAACTCCACCGACCTTCGTGTCATCTGCAAATTTACTAACCAATCCTTCTACAACCTTATCCAGGTCATTTATAAAAATGACAAACAGCAGTGGAACCAAAACAGATCCTTGTGGTACATCACTAGTAACTGAACTCCAGGATGAACATTTTTCATCAAACACCACTCTGTCTTCTTTCAGCCGGCCAATTTCTGATCCAAACTGCCAAATCACCCTCAATCCCATACCTCCGTATTTTGGATAATAGTCTACCATGGAGAACGTTCTCAAACACCTTACTGAAATCTATGTACACCACATCAACCGCTTTACCCTCATCCACCTGTTTGGTCACATTCTCAAAGAATTCAATAAGGTTTGTGAGGCATGACCTATTCTTCACAAAACTGTGTTGACTATCCCTAATCAACTTATTCCTTTATAGATGATTATAAATCCTATCTCTTATAACCTTTTCCAACAACTGAAGTATGGCTCTCAGGACTATAAATTCCAAGGTTGTCTCTACTCCCTACACAGACCCATTTCCTTTGACTAATGCACCTAACACTATGGGCAATTTAGCATGACCAATTCACCTGACCAGCACATCTTTGGACTGTGGGAGGAAATTGGAGCATCCAGAGGAAACCCACACAGACACTGGGAGAATGTGCAAACTCCACACAGACAGTCGCCCAAGGCTGGAATTGGACCCTGGTGCTGGGAGGCAGCAGTGCTAACCACTGTGCCACCGTGCCACCCTGAAAAGGATATTATGAGGGGTTGGAGGGCTTGAGCTATAAGGAGAAGCTGAATATGTCGAGGCTACTTTCCCTGGAGCATCGGAGGCTGGAGGGATGACCTTATAGAAGTTTATAAAATTATGAGCATATAGATAGGGAAATAGACAATGAGTTTTCCTTGGGGTGGGGGAGTTCAATGCTAGAGGGAACTGGTTTAAGGTAAGAGGGGAAAGTTTTAAAAGGGCCATAAGGGACAACTTTTTCACGCAGAGGGTGGTGCGTGTATGGATGAGCTGCAGAGAAGATGGTTGAAGCTGATAAAATTAGAACATTTAAGAGGCACCTGGATGGGTATATGAATAGGAAGGATTGAGAGGGATATGGGCCAAGTGCTGGCAAATGGGACTAGATTTATCTAGGCTATCTGGTCAACATGGACGAGTTGAATCAAAGGGTCTGTTTCCGTGCTATACATCTCTATGACTCTGTGTTTGAGCTCTGCAACCCCTCACTACTCAGATAAGATGCTTTTTTAATCTATCTGCTAAAATGGACAATTTTACACTTTCCCACATTATACTCCATTTGCTAGATCTGTGTCCACCCACTCAAACTATTTGTCTCCTTATCTAGACTCCTTGTGTCCTCTTCACAACTCACTAAGGGGAGGTGATTATCCATTAATCCAGAGACTGTGATAATGTTTTGGGGATCTGGATTAAATCCTGCCATGACAAATGGTGGAATTTGAATTCAATAACTATCTGGAATTAAGTTAAAAATCACACAACACCAGGTTATAGTCCAACAGGTTTAATTGGAAGCACATGAGCTAGTGTGCTTCCAATTAAACCTGTTGGACTATAACCTGGTGTTGTGTGATTTTTAACTTTGTACACCCCAGTCCAACACCAGCATCTCCGAATCATATCTGGAATTAGTAATCTAATGATGATTATGAAATCATTCACAATTGTCAGGGAAAGCCCACCTAGTTTACTAATGTCCTTCAGGAGAGAATCTGCTGTCTTTACCTGGTCTGGCCAACATGTGACTCCAGACCCACAGCAATGTGGTTTGCACTTAACTGTCCTCTGGGCAATTAGAGATGGGTTATAAATGTTGGCTTATCCGGTGACTCCCACATCCTGTAAATGATTTTTTTGAAAAAAAAAATTCCTGCCTATCTTTCTGTCACCAGCAAATTTAGCTACCATCCCTTTGTCCAAATCATTTATATAATAGGAAAGACAGAAAGAGGCAAGAGAGGAGGGAGTAGCATTTTGATTATGGCAAATAATTTTACTCTCATTATAGAGGATACTTCTGAGGGATCATTTTGGTGAAAATATATGGGTTGAAATTAGAAATAAGAGAGGGATGATCACCTTGATGGGATTGTACTATAGGTTCCCCCAGTAGTCAGAGGGAAATTGAGAAGCAAATTTGTAGAGATCTCCAATACATGTAAGAATAATCTGGTTGTAATAGTAGAGGATTTTAATTTTCCAAATATTGACTAGGACTGCCATGGTGTTAAAGATTTGGATTGTGAAGAATTTGTTAAACATGTTCAAGAGTCATTTTGTGATCAGTATGCTAATGTTCCCACTAGAGAAGTTGACCTTCACTTGGGAAATAAGGTAGGCAAGTGACTAAAGTGATAGTTGTGGAATGTTTTGTGTTATGGACCAGGGCAGATCCCCTCCAAATATGTCAAGAATGTGGCCCAGACCCTAACTTTGCTAGTTGTTTTAAGCAGGTGTAACATGGATAGTCTAGGAGGGTTGCAGTTGGTCAACTCACTTGGTTTTAAATAAAACAGAATTTATTTACAAGATTATTGAGTGAAACGCAAACAAAAAAGTACAGAATACAGAATAACCTATCTGAAAACCCAACAGACAATCCCAACTTAATGATGCTGTTTCAACCAGTTGCAACAATCCCCATAAACACCCCTGAGGCACAAAAGGTAAAGTCAAACACTGGGTCTTACAGAAGTCAGAGTACCATCCTGGACCTGCATCTGTGGATCCAACAGCTTCACAACACTACTGCTAAAAACCAAACCAAACCAGAGAAAAGCTGATATGGGAGAACTGTCCACTCTCCTTTCATTGTTTAAGTGCTTTTTTTTCAAAAAAATGGAAGCCTGTTGTCTGAGGCAGTATCTGTTACCTATAATCAAATTTACCCTAAAAACCTTCAACTTAGACTTCTCGGAGTTTGTGTCTTTTACAACCTCTCTGATATAAAAAAAAGGCCAAGGACAACATAACCTTGTTAAAGGAGCAACATGATCACATTTGGGACTAGTGATCATAATAATATTGGTTTTAGAATATTATGGAAAACTTATCTTTTTCTCCAAAAAGTTAAAAGTTCATTTGGAGAGGTAAGGAATGACTAAGGATAGTCAGCACAGTTTTAGGTGAGGAAAATTGTGTTTCACAAACTTGATTGAGACTTTTAATCAAGCAATCAAAAAGATTGAGGGCAGAGCAGTTGTCATTGTTTACTTGGACTTCAGTAAAGCCTTTGACAAGGTTCCATAAGGTAGACTAATCAGGAAAGTCAGATCATGCTGGATTCAGAGTGGACACAAAATTGGCTTTGTGGTACGAGACAGAGGATGGTAGTGGAGAGTTATTTTTCAGACAGGAGGCCTGTGATCAGGGTTGTTCTACAGGTATTGCTACTAGGTCCACATTTATTTGCTATTTATGTAAATGATTTGGGTGAGAATATAGGAGACATGGTTGGTAAGTTTGCAGATGCCACCAAAATTGGTGATATAGTGGACAGTGGAGAAGGATATCTAAGATTACAAAGAGATCTTGATCAATTGGTTCAGTGGCTTGAGGAGTGGCAGATAGAGTTTACTTTGGACAAATGCGAGATATTGCATTTTGGTAATACTAACAAGGACAGGGCTTAAACAATTAGTAGCAGGTTAGTGTTGTAGAACAGGAAAACCTAGAGGTTCAGATACTTAATTCTTTGAAATTTAAATCACAGGTAGTCAAGGTGATTAAAAACACATTTAGCATGCTTGCCTTCATTGTTCAGACATTTAATTATCAGAGTTGGGATGCCAAGTTGAAGTAGTATAGGACGTGGATGAGGCCTCTTCTGGAGTCCCGTGTGCAGTTTGGTCGCTTTATTATAGGAAGGATAACATTAAGCTAGACAAGGTCCAGTAAAGATTTACCATGATGCTGCCAAGAATGGAAGGTTTGAGATGTAAAAATAGCCTGGAAAGGCTGGGACTTCTTTCATTGGAGCGTAGGAGTTTGAGGGGCGACCTTATTCAGATTTATAAAATCATGAGGGGCATAAATAATGTGAATGACCAAGATCTTTTCCCTAGGATGGGGCAGTTCAAAACTAGGCGGCATATCTTTAAAGTGAGAGGAGAAAGATTTAAAAAGGACATGAGGGTCAACTGTTTTATACAGAGAGTGGTTTGTGTGTGGAATGAACTTCCAGAGGAAGTGGTTGATGAAGGTACAGTTACAACATTTAAAAGATGTTTGGATAAGTTCATGAACAGGAAAGTTTGGACGGATATGGGCCAAGTGTGGGCAAGTGGGACGCGTTTACTTTGGGAATACAGTTGGCGTAGACTGGTTGGACGGACAGGTCCGGTTCCATGCTGTATGGCTCTAAATTGTAAAAAGATGTGTGTAAATTGATTTTATGTGTGTGAATAGTCACCAATTTAGCAGTTGAGGCCAAGTTAAATGTAATGTTCTCAGTGAAAATTAGTACATGTAATTTTACATCAAGTGGGTAACAGCTGGTTATTAGATTATTTCAAGAATCCTTATTTAGTAACTTATGTATTAAATAGTTAAAACAGATACATTTAATTGTTTCCCATTTTATGGCCTATATTCTGTGACAAGCACATCCATGCTATTGACAGGTCTTAAAATGAAATTGTGCAGGTATTAAAAATTAACTTAAATGTATTTACATCATAGGAAATGAAAGTTTCATAGCACTGTTATTCACAAATACAATATTTATAGTATTTCAACAATAATTTCTGTAAATTCAAATAAAAAAATTATGTTAATTGAATGGTGAATATACTGCATTAAGATTTTAATCAGTGTTTAGAGCTCTTAAATTCGCTTTTTGCTTTGAAAGGCATTAGAATATAGTAGATAAACTAAGTTCATTGAAGTGAGCATAGAATAGAATCAAATGTATGATGCCTGTTAAAATAATGTAAGCAATTAGAGGGAATTTATCCAATATAAAGTATGAATTAAAGGCATTCACACAGACAGAAAAGGGCACTGTGAAACACAACTTTGCAGTATCAATAACAGAAGTTACTGGAAAAACTCAGCAGGTTTGGCAGCATAAGATGTAGGAGCAGAAATTAGGCCATTTGGCCCATTGAGTCTGCTCCGCCATTAAAATTTGGCTATAAGTTTCTCAACTCCATTCTTCCACTTTATCCACGTAACCCTTGATCCCCTTGATAGTCAAGAACCTATCAATCTCTGATTTAAATATACTCAATGATCTGGTCTCCACAGCCTCTGTGGCAATAAATTCCACAGATTCCCCACTCTCTGGCTGAAGAAGTTTCTCCTTATCTCCGTTCTAAAATGTCTTCCCTTTACTCTAAGGCTGTGCCCTTGGGTCCTTATCTCTCCACCAATGGAAACATCTTCCCAACATCCACTCTGCCCATGCTGTTCAGTATTCTGTAAGTTTAGAACATATTTCCACCCCACCCCAATCCTTCTAAACTCTATTGAGTATAGTCCTCAAATGTTCCTCATTCCTGGGATCTTTCTTGTGACCCTGCTCTGGACCCTCTCCAGGGCTACTGCTAAGGTATGGGCCCAAAACTGCTTACAATATTCTAAATGTGATCTGACCAGAGCCTTATAAAGCCTCAGAAGTACATCCCTGCTTTTATTTTCTAGTCCTCTTGAAATGAATGACAACATTGTATTTGCCTTTCTAACGACTGACTCATACTGCAAGTTTACCTTAAGTGAGACCTGTGCACTTAAGATTTCTGAATTTTCTCCCCATTTAGAAAATAGTCCATGCCTGTGTTCTTTCTACCAAAGTGCTTGACCAGGCACTTTCCCACCTTGTATTTCATCTGCCAGTTCTATGTCCACTCTTCTAACCTGTTTTAAACTTTCTGCATCCTCCCTGCCTCCTCAATATTACCTGCCCCTCCATCTATCTGCAAACTTGACCAGAATGCCCTCAGATCCTTTATCCAGATAATTAATGTATAAAGTGAAAAGTTGTTGTCCTAACACTGACCCTGTGGAACACGATTAGTCACCAGCTTCCACCCTGAGAAGGACCCTTTTATCCCCAATCTCTGCCTTCTGTCGGACAGCCAGTCTCTATCCATGCTAGTACCTGGCCTCTAATACCATGAGGCCTTAGTCTTACTCAGCAGCCTCCTGTGCGGCACACTACCAAAGTCCAGGTAGGTAACATTCATTGGCTCTCCTTAGTTTAACTTGCTCATTATCTCAAAGAATACTAACAGATTTGTCAGGCATGACTTCCCCTTGATGAAGCTGTGTGGACTTTGCCCTATTTTACCATCCACTTCCAAATATTCAGAAATCTCATCCTTCTCAATGGGCTTCAAAATCTTACCAAAGCATATGTCAGGCTAATTGGCCTATAATTTCCTGTCTTTTGCCTTGCTGCCTTCTTAAACAGGGGGGGGTACATTAGTGATTTTCCAGTCCTCTGGGACCCTCCCTGACTCTCTGTTATGGACTAGGCCAGAACCCCTCAAAACATTTCAAGAAGGAAGCCCAGACCCGAATTTTGCGAGTTGTTTTAAGCAGGTGTGAACTGGATATTCCAGGAGTGATGCAGCTGGCCCAACCACTTAGTTTTAAACAAAACAAAATTTATTTGCAAGATTACTGAATGAAACATAAACAAAAGAGGACAGAATGCAGAATAACTTAATTTAAAAAACCCAATCAACTCTATTGCAACTTCATGATGCTGTTCCAAATACTGCAACATCCCCATAAATATCCCCGGCAAAAAAGATAAAATCAAACATAGGGTCCTGCAGGAGAAAGAGATGGCAGACAGATTAAGCACGGAATGCATTTTTCTATGCAGCTGTTTCTTTGACCAGCAGCCTCAAAAACTAACAGCTTGCTAAAACGGAAAAAAAACAGAGAGGTTAGCTGGGAGAACTGGTCATTCCCCTTTAATTGTACAATTTTGTTTTATACTTGAAAGCCTTTTGTCTGAGGCAGTATCTGTTATCTATAATCAATTGGCCCTAAAACCCATTCAAACCAGACACATCAGATTCTATGCATTTATGACTTCTCTTGCAAAAAAAAAACAAAGACAAACTAACTTTGTTAAAGGAGCGGCATCATCATAAGTAATACCTGAAAGATTACCACGAAAGACTCCACTGTCTCTTCAGTTATCTCCTTCAGAACTCTCGGGTGAAGCTCATCTGGTCCAGGCAATTTATCCACTTTCAGACCTTTTAGTTCTTCTAGCACGTTCTCCTTGGTGATGGGGTGATGGCCACTGTAGTCATCTCTGCCTCCTGACTCTTTTGAAGTTTTGGGATATTAATCGTGTCTTCCACCATGAAGACTGATACAAAGTGTTTATTCAGTTCTACAGCCATTTCTTTGTTCCCCATTACTACTTCTCCAGCATCATTTTCCAGCAGTCCAGTGTCCACTTTTGACTCTCTTTCACCCTTTAGATATCTAAAGAAATGCTTGCAATCTTTCCTAATATTGCAGGCTAGCCTTTGCTCAAATTTAATCTTCTCCTTTCTTACTTTTTTCTTCGTTATCCCCTGTTAGTCTTTGGAGGCTTCCCAATCCTCTGGCTTCCCACTGCCCTTCGCTACATTATATGCTTTCTCTTTTGCTTTTATGCAGGTCAGCCACGGTTGCCTCATCCTCTCTTGATCAAATGATTGAAGGATCACAATTGAAATTGGAGTGAATTAGAAGGCAGGAATTAACCCAGAGTTGGGGTTGGAAAGGATAAATTCTATTTTTTATGATTGGCTTTGGGGCAAGCTAGGACTGAGAATGGAGGTACATTAATAATCAGGACCTTGAAAAGTGCTGGGGAATAAGGGTCAACATTTCAGGAACAAGTATATTAAGAGTACTGAATTAAGTATGCAAGAGGCCAGTGATCATACATTTTTGAATTAATGACTTTTTGTGAAGGGCAGTGAAGTGAAAAGGGGTTAGGGCTTTAAAAAAGTAATTCATCCACATAGTAAAGACATAGGTAAGGATTTGGGGTCGAAGAAGTTAAAAAAGGGACATAAACAGGGAATGTACATGAAGATAAATGATGCACAGAAGTACGGTGTTATTATGACACAGGAAGTGGCAATTCAGCCCATCATGCCTGCACCAGCTCTTCAAACAAGCATCATTATCTGGTGCCAATCTCCTGGATTATAACACTATCACACTGGATCAAGAATGATTTATTGTCTCATAAAATACATTATTGCTATGTAGGAAGTGATTCATTTTTATTGTTCATTATGAACTTATGATTATGGCTTGTTCTGTGGTTGATATCTAAAATAAATAATTAAACTAAATATTTAGGCATGAAAATAAGATGGTGGCCGAATTTATTGCAATGTAACATACTGTGTCATCAAGTGTGGATTACAAGTGCACAGCCATCATGCAACTGCATTACCTATTTCAGTTCTGATATCATCAGGAGCTGCCATGTAGACCTTTTGTCATAATCAACCTTTTCCGAGATGTTACTATACACCTCTGGAGCAGGTGGGACTTGAACCTGGGCCTCCTGGGCCAGGAAGAGGTACACTACCACTATGCAGTGTAAAAGCCAGTGAAGCCCTCTTGAGAGTGAAATTGTAGTAAATTTCTAAAATTCTGATTTGAATTTGGAACTGATTTTGTAGAGGCTTATTTGCAAAATGCCTCACCCAGTTTCATCTCTGCCCTCTGGATACAGTGTGGACCCATACTAAAGTAGAACAGGAAATATTTCAAAAACATACTTCCTACAACATGTTTGAATCATTAAAGATAAATGTTTCTCATTTAAGTATAAGGTTAACAATTAAAATTAGAGTTGGAATAAATAATTTGCTGCCAATCTTAGTTACTATCTTACACACTACTGTTAGCCTTAGGATTGCACTATGCACTAAAAGTAAAGAAGTAGGAGGAAGCTCATCAAACGAACAAAGTACATCTATGGAGAATTTAATTTCACCTTTTGTTTATTAAATGAACAAGTCAGCCTTGAAATTTTGTTTTCTAACTTGTCTACTTAACTATTGTTTATTTTTATAGGATATGTAGACAGCTCTGGGTTAAAACTGCTGTATACACCTGTGTTGAGAAAGTATGATGCTGGAGTTATTGAAACTGGAGTTTGGGTCAGTCTTTACCACATGATACCACCCAATATGCCAAGTTATACTTCACAGGGTCATTGCACCATGGAATGCCTAGAGGAGGTAAGCTCCCATATCGTCCGCTGAGAATAACTATTTATTTCTGAATCTGGCTTTATGTTGATTTGCACTGAGATTGGTTTTAGTGTAGTGACTGAGAAGGAAGACACTGATACTGAGTTGTGGTATTGATGTCCTTGTGCAACAAGTTCACCATTAATCAGAGACATGTTATTCTTTACCAGGTCAGAGTGATAATAGTGAAAATATGTTTGTACTAAATGTATTTGCTTTGCATAGTGCTGTTTCTGGAATCTCTAGTGCCTCTACAAGGATGTTTGCCGACCTCTCAAATTTAATCCGTTCTGAATATAGTAATAGATACACATGAAATAGGAGCAGAAGTAGCCCATTCAACCCTTCAAGCCTGCTGCACCAGTGAACAAGAATATGGCCGATATGTTTGTTTGTGTTCCAATTTTTATATTCCAATCTACTTCCAACTAACTTTTGATTCCCCTGCCTAAGAAGAATCTAACTCCTTCTGCCTTAAGAATATTCAATGATCCCACCTCAACCAGCTTCTAAGAGAGTTTCAAAGTCGGACAACATTCGAAGATTTTAAAAAAAGTCATATCATATGTGTCTTAAAAGGGTGACTGCTATAGTTTAAAGCAGCATCACCAATTTCTGCATGTCCACTTTATCAAGACCATTCAGAATCTTTTATACTTCTATCAAAATAATATTAATTTATTGAAACTTTAGTGAAAACAGGCCCAGCATGTCCGATCTTCCCTCATAAGACAATCAGCTCATTCCTCTTGTCAATGCTATAAACCTCCTCTGAACTGCATCCAAAACATTTACATCCTTCCTTGAATAGGGAAATCAAAGCTTCACACAGTATTTGTTGTGTGGTCACTTTATAACTGAAATATAACATCCTTATGTTTATGTCTATTCTTGCCAAAATAAAAGTTAGCATTCCAATAGACCTCTGACTTCTTTGCTGTACATGCAAACTAACCTTTTGTAACGCATGCACTAGAACACACAGATCCTTCTGCCCTTGGAATTATACAGCTGTTCTGTGTTTAAGTAATAATCTGGTTTTATATTGTCCCTGTCAAAGTGAACAATTTGACATTTTTTTGATGTTTTACAGCATCTGTCTGCCAGATTTTGCCCAATCATTTAACCTGTTATGGACCAGGCCCAACCCCTCAAAACATTTTTAAGCAGGTACTTTGCTATTTGTTTTAGGTAAGTGTATAGTGGGTATTCCTGGAATGAATTAGCTGGTCCGACTGCAAAGTTTTAAACAAACAGAATTTATTTACAAAATTACGGAATGATACACAAAGAACATAAAACAGAATACCGGATAATTTATCTTACCTAAAAACCCGACAAACTATCTCGATTTAATGATGCTGCCCCAAAGATACTTACAACAATCCCCATAAAAAGACTCCTTAGCACAAAGAGTTAAAAATGACACAGAAAGCTTACAGGTTACGAAGTCAGAAGGAAGGAGAGAGCCAGCAGTTTTTCTGCGCACACACTGCTGCTAAACTGAATCTAAATGAAGGCTCGCTACCCAGCTAGCTGGCCACTCCCCTTTGATTATACCTTTTTTTAAAAGACATGAAAGCCTTAGGCCGGAGGCATTATCTATGGGGGGTGAACAAAGAGGGCCTCAATAAACCTTTCAAGCCCAGCCTAGTTGGAGCCGAGCCAATTAACCCCTCTCTGGGGAAAACAAACTCAAGGACATAGTAACCTCATAAAAAGACTAACATTGTGACAAACCTACCTGCATTCTTGTTATGTCCTCTTTTGTTCCTTAAAAATGAATTTTGAATAGATTTCTTGCCTTGCTCTTTTATTACTATAAATGGTGTAATTTTGCCAGGGTTTGCAAAATGGTAATATCTGAAATAAAAACTTGACCAGTTTTAAACCATTTTTAGTGTTTAATGAAATAATCCATACCAACTTAAAATATTTGAAACTACAGGTGTGTCTAACATGTTTTGGTCTTAAAACCTTTTTAATGTTTTAATTTTAAAACATTTTAATTATCTGATATCTTATACACCAATATTTATTGACAGGGTTTTTGACATGGTGCACACTTCCTGTGAATATTAACCCTCTTTGCTTGGGCACAGTTTTACAATAGAAAAAAGAATACTATAGTCTAATCAATTTTTCACAATCATGCTTTATATTTGAATCACTGGTATATATAAAACTTCCTTTAGAATCATTTTTAGCTAATTTAATTTTTTATTGAAAACTATGTTCACATTTATGAATTTATATAAAAATGAGTCTAACAAATTACAAATTTCACAATTCTATAACTAAAATTTCCAAACTAGATTATTTTATGTCTTCAAATATTGTGTTGATAGTTTTTCTTTGAAAGTCAGTTATGCCTGTAAGCTTACTGTTAGGTTTCGGCTTATTGCTTTTGTCTCAGATCTCTTCTTTCCAAGTGTTTGTTTAAATATATAGCATAGTAAAGACACTCATTTACAGTTTTCAGAGTAATGACATTTATTTCCTAAATCACCACCTTAAATGTTCAGTGTCTCCCAACACCAGCATAAAGTGGCATCAGTCTGTACCAACTACAAGACACACTACAGTAATCTGCCAAAACTCCACCAATTATCCAATTTGCTACTCCTTTCACCTGATGGAACAACGAAAACATACAAAGGGACATGACTATCTCTAAAAACATAGACCATTCTCACTTGGAAATATACCCATTGGTCATAGTCTAAGGACATAGGGGAGGGCATTTTGGACTGAAATTACTTCACCAAGACAATGGTGAGCCTGTGAAATTTTCCTTCACGGAAAGCATTGAGGTGAAAGCACTGAAAGTTTGCAAGAAGGAGTTAGGTGTAGTTCTTGGGGCCAAAAGGATCAAAGGATTTGCGGAGTTGGATGATCAGCTATGATCATACTGAATGGCAATGCAGGCTTGAAGTGCTAAATAGCCTACTTCTGCTGTTAGTTTCTATGCACATTACTATTCCTCCATTGTCTAGAATTCCCAGACTAACAGTACTCTGGGTGTCTAGATTAGAGTGGTGCTGGAAAAGCACAGCAGGTCAGGCAGCATCTGAAGAGCAGGAAAGTCGACATTTCGGGCAAAAGCCCCTCCTATTCCCGATGAAGGGCTTTTGCCCGAAACGTCGATTTTGCTGCTCCTCGGATGCTGCCTGACCTGCTGTGCTTTTCCAGCACCACTCTGATCTGGACTCTGGTTCCCAGCATCTGCAGTCCTTGTTTTTACCTAGTACTCTGGGTGTACCTACATTACACAGATACACAGCTCACTACCACATTCTCGAGGGTAATTAAATGTGGGCAAAGAATGCCAACCTTACTTTTGCTGACTACATCCAATTAGCAAAAAGTAAATCAAAACTCTTTGTGATTATATCTGTTAATGCCGCAAATAAATGGGGCTAAATGCCTTATGTTTATATGTGAATGACCACATTGTTATAAAATAGTATATCCTCTGCCTTAATCACAAACGCCATTGACGACATCTAGTGGTACCACAGAAGTAGCAAGTATTGCATACACATTCCACCTCCTGTAATTCTGTTACATTTCAAGTTCAGGGAAAGAAAACATCCAGAGTTAAGATATCAGCAGTACCTGTGTGAACCCATCTGATGTTTACCTAAAAATAACTCCAGCCTTTTGTTTTATGAATTCAGTTTGATTAACAGCGGTTAGACTTTGTAAACTTGTGGAGAATCATAGTCTCTTCTACAAAAACATTCTGTATAAATGTACTGATGTGCTTTGTTGCTTGTTTTCAGCTCAAATGCAATGATTTAATTGCTAAAATATGATTTTCTCTCGAAGCTTGTCAAAAACAAAAAAACAAGTACTTTTACTTGTAGTAAGTTTCCTTTAGATTGAAAAATACTTTTCATTACACAGGCTTTGTCTCAGGAAAAAGCATCTGGGATCCATGTATTTGCTGCTCTTCTCCATTCACATCTTGCAGGACGAGTTCTAAGGATAAGGCATTTCAGGAATGATGTAGAGCAACCTCTCCTTGCACATGATGATGAGTTTGACTTTAATTTTCAAGAATTTCGCTATTTGAAAGAGGAAAGAGTTCTTCAGCCGGTATGGAACTTATTAGCTTTGGTTTTATAAACTTGGATTTTTGTAGCAATGAACTCAAAATGAACAGTTTTCATATGTAACAAAACAAAGTAATGAATATGAAAAGATATGAACTGACAAGACAGTGGGTGTTTGAACAAAGAATCTCTCCCCTTTTAAAGGAATTTCCTGAGGAATTATTATTAGTGATTGGGGAAGAGGGTACAAAGTCGACAGAGAGGAAGCTGGAGAAACTCTGTACATCTGGCAGCATCTGAGGAGCGTGAAATAGAGTTAACGTTTCAAGTCTGGTACGACGTTCTTCAGGAAATTATCTCTGTTTCTCTTTCCACCTATTCTGCCAGACCAGTTGAATGTCTCCAGTGTTTGCTCTGTTTGTTTCAGTTTTCCAGTATCTCCAGCATTTTGCTTTTTTTTCAAAGGGCTACCTTGTTTCGTGATTAGGGTAAAATGTGTCTGGTCGGAATGGCCCACGAATAGCGCCAATGACTGCCCTTGCTAATCTCTGTACTGCTGAGAGTACAGTGCCAGAAGAGCATTGACACCATGAAGGTACCAGCAGCGGCTGCCATTGCAGCAGATACATTGGTTTTCCCTGAAGTGGCTGCAATAATATGCCTTCTGGATGGGAGGTGCTGAGAACTGCAAATAACTGCCAGCAAAGTAATAAAATCCTCCAATATCTTACAAGTTGAACTTCCAACCGTGTAAACAATTTGGCTGGTTTGTTAGGCTCTGACACAACAGATGCCCATGTGCCTTTGGAAAAATATCAATTCATTGCCAGAAGAGGAACTGACATTTTTCTTTATTCTTTTCGTGGGATGTGAGCTTCACTGAAAAGGTCAGAATTGGTTCCCCTTCTCTCATTGCCCTAAATGGCTTACGTTGCAGAGCAGCTGAGAGTCAACACGTTATTGTGCATCTGGATTTTCATATAGGCTCGAATGGTAAGATGAGAGATTTCCATCAGTGAACCAGATAACATATCAAGGCAATTAGAGTCAGAAATGTACAGCACGGAAACAGAACCTTTGGTTCAATACGTCCATGCCGACCAAATAGCCTAAATTAATCTAGTCCCATTTACCAGCACTTGGCCCATATCCCTCCCAACCCTTCCCATTCATATAACCATCCAGATGCCTTTTAAATGTTGTAATTGTCCCAGCCTCCAGCACTTCCTTTAGCAGTTGATTCCATACACTCAGCACCCTCTGCATGAAAAGGTTGCCCCAATGGTTCCTTTTTAAATCTTTCCCCTCTCACCTTCATCAATGCCCTCTAGTTTTGGATTCACCTATCATGAGGAAAATACTCTGACAATTCACCTTGTCCATGCCCCTCCTGATTTTGTAAACCTTTGTAAGGTCACCCCTCAGTCTCTGAAGCTCAGAGAAAATAGCACCAGCCTATTCAGTCTCTCCCCATAGCTCAAACCCTCCAACCCTGGCAATATCCTTGTAAATCTTTTCTGAATCCTTTCAAATTTCACAACATCCTTCCTAAAGTAAAGAGACCAGAATGGAATTTGGGATTCCAAAAGTGGCCTAACCAATGCCCTATAAAGGTGCAATATGACCTCCCAGCTCCTATGTTCAATGCACTGACTAAGGAAGGCAAGTATACCAAATGCCTTCTTCACTAACCTGTATACCTGCGACTCCACTTTCAAGGAACTGTGAATCTGCAATTTAAGGTCCTCTTGTTCGGCAGTGCTCCCCAGGGCCTTACCATTAAGTATATAAGTCCTGTTCTGATTTGCTTTACCAAAATGTAGCACCTCACATTTATCTAGATTAAACTCCATCTGCCACTCCTAAGCTCACTGGCCCATCTGAGCAATGTCCCACTGTACTCTGAGGTAACCTTCTTCGCTGTCCTCTACACCACCAATTTTGGTGTCATTTGCAAATTTACTAACCATACCTCCTATATTTGCATCCAAATCCTTTACGTAAATGACAATAAGCAGTGAATCCAGCACTGATCCCCGTGGCACACTGCTGGTCACAGGCCTCCAGTCTGAAAAGCAAACCTCCACCACCACCCTCCGTCTCCTACCTTCAAGCCAATTTTGTATCCAAATGGCTAGCTCTCCCTGGATTCCATGTGATCTAATCTTGTTAACCAGTCTACCATTTGGAACTTTGTCGAATGCCTTAGTGAAGTCCATATAGACAGTATCCACTGCTCTGCCTTCATCAATCCTCTTCATAACTTCTTCAAAAAACTCAATCAAATTAGTGAGACTAACATACACAAATCCATGTTGACTATCCCTAACCAGTCCCTGCTTTTCTGAATATGGGTAAATCCTGTTCCTCAGAATCCCCTCCAATAACTTGCCCACTTCTGATGCAAGGCTCACTGGTCTATAGTTCCCTGGCTTTTCCCACCACCTTTCTTAAATCATGGCACTATGTTAGCCAACCTCCAGTCTTCTGGCTCTCGATGACACACACATCTCAGCAAGGGGCCCAGCATTCACTTCCCTAGCTTCCTACAAAGCTATAGGATGCACCTGAACTGTTCCCAGGGACTTATCCACCTTTATGCATTTTAAGATATCCAACACCACCTCTTCTATAATATGGACACTTTTCAAGATATTGCATTATTATCCTATTATTCTTACAGATAACTGAGATCTCCTTACAAATTTGCCAGCTATAAAGGTGTCAACAGTACAATCCCAATAAGGTGCTCATCACTTTCTGATTTCTCAGTTGATCCATATAACTTCATTTGAACTGGACATATGCCCTGGAATATCCTTCTTAAGTACAGCTGTAATATTATCCCTCATCAAAAATGCCACCCCCCACCCCGTCTGATGCTTCCCTCACCCCCCCCCACACACACACACACACACCTTTCTATCCTTCCTAAAGCTTTTGTACCCTGGAATACTAAGCTGTCAGTCCTGTCCATCCTGAGCCATGTCTCTGTAATGGCTGCGATATCCCAGTCCCATGTTCCCAACCATGCCCTGAGTTCATCTGCCTTACATGTCAGGCTTCTTGCATTTAAATAAATGGAGTTTAATTTGTCAGTCTTACCTTGTTCTTTGCTTTGGTCCTGCCTGCCTTGACTATTTGATCTGCTCATTTTCCCAACTGCACCAGCCCCAGACTGATTCATTTTCTTGTTATATCTCTGGATTTTACCACATAACCCCACCCCACTAGTTTAAACCTTCCAAGGTGACTCTAGCAAATCTTCACCAGTATATTAGTCCCCTTCCAATTCAACCAATGCACCCCATCCCTTTACAGGTCACTTTCACCCCAGCAGATCTTCCAATGATCCAAAAAATGTGTATTCTTCTCCCCCGCACCAGCTCCCCAGCCATGCCCTCATTTGCTCTATCTTCTTATCCCTATTCTCACTAGCACATGGAACCGTGGATAATCCAGATATTACTACCCTCAGGGACCTACTTATTAACCTTCTGCCTGATTTCTTTATTCGCTACTCAGGACCTCCTTCCTTTTCTCTTCCTCGATTGTTTGTACAAAAGTGTAGAACCACCTCCTGCTGGTCCTTCTCCCCTGTGAGAATATTCTGTATCCTCTCCTCAGAGAAATTCCTGACCCTGGCACCCGAGAGGCAACACGACACTATTCTGATATCTCGTTGCCGGCCACAGAAACATCTGTCTGTGCCTCTGACGAGAGAATCCTCTATTACAATCGATCTCTTGGAACCTTGTGTACCCCTCATTACAGTACAGCCAGTCTCAGAAACTTGGCTGTCAGTGCAACATTCCCCTAAGAGTCTATCACCCCCCTACTTTTCCAAAATTGCATACTTGTTTGAGATGAAGATAGCCACAGGAGACTCCTGACTACCCCGCCTACCTTTCCTAGAGGTAACCCATCTACTTGACTGTACCTGTGGTTTTTCTACCTTCCTGAAACTGCCATCCATCATACCCCTGGCTCCTATAAACTCCTCCCTGCCTCTAACTGCTGCTTCAACCTATCCATGTGATCTGAAAGATTCAAAACCAAACACATTTCCTGCAGACATGATCATCGGTAATGTGGAAATTCTCCCTTATCTCCTACATCCTATAGGAAGAGCACATCACTCTGCTAAAGGCTATCTTTGCACCTTACCAAACTACAGTCCCAGAAAATAGCACGGTCTTACTGCTCTAAGTTATCTTGGTACCTATGTTTTATATTTTAAAAAACACTTTAATCTAGACACAGATCTCAGTAAAACATATTTAAAAATTACCCTACGCACAATAATAAATTTACAGACAGTATAATTAGATTTAATAAACCATTTAGCTGTTCCCCTGCTGTTAGGAGCTCCTGACAATAAGCTTCTCCAAAATCAGCTGTGAATTCCGCTGTTTGAAGTTTTGTCCAAGAAAACTAAACAATGTCCAGAGATACATAAAACAAACAGCAGAGGCAGTCAGCTGTGAAGGTTCACTGCCTGGTGAGACAGCTGTGCAGGTTCACTGATTCTTTTCTTTCCACCTCCCACATGGTCTCTGATCACACTCATGTTTTGATATTCTTTTGCTAAAGTTCCAAAAAAATGCAACAGCTTGTAAGCAGTCATTGCTGCTTCAAAATTCAAGGAAATCAGCTCAAACACTGAAGAAACCTCAAAAAAGGAACTCTGACAACCAAAAGTATCCTATCCTCCATCTTAGATTACCCAGAATTCCAATAGCTTCATGAAAACTAATATTGAGACTAGCTTTCAATTCCAGATTTTTTTTTATTTATAAATTTAATGTGTTGCTGTTGGATTTGAATCTATCTCACCAAAGCATTAGCCTGGGGTTTATGTTACCCTAATGAATGACCCACCAATGTCAGATGTGTAACTGTTATCACCGGGAGTGCATAAAGGCAGGAACAACTTTTAACTTGAATTTCCGTTTATAACTTTGATTTTCTTATTCAAGTTTATGTTAATTTCTAGGTCTTTCATTTAAATGTCAAATTACACTGCGTTCTATATTTTTATTGCTAAATTCACATTAATGTTTAAAAGTGCTTACAATGTCTTACAGGGCGATAGTTTAGTGACTGAATGCCAATACAATACTACATCTCGCAGCAATATGACGTGGGTAAGAAAATACAATTGCAATGTGTTTGTTTTGTAAGAAGTTTATATTCTCTGATTAAACATCACTTGATCATCAGTTTTAATGTTTTATAAGAAAATAATTTTATCAGACAGCATTTAACTGCAGAAATATCTATCAGATCTTCTAGTCACTTCTAATAAAATCAGTTGGCTCCAGAGTGAAGTTCTTTTAATGATGCATGGACTATGTTGTTATGTTGTATGTGTAAAATTAGACTGATATTTCTTAATATATATTTCAAATAGTTATTTAATACAGGCTAAAAAGTGCACTTTCATTTTCAGGAACTAACCAGAAAGGGTGAAAAATAAAAATAATAATGATTGTTGATTCAATTTGATTTCATACCTGTTCGGTTTAGTCAAAATGCTAGATGGATGTTAAAGAGCAAAAAACCAAAAACAGCTTGCTTTTATGTCGGAGCTTTAATGTAATAAAACATCCCATGTTGCTTCAGAAGCATTACAAAGCGAAATGTAACACTACAGCATATGATAAGATATTAACACAGATGAACAAGAGCTTGGACAATGGGGTAAATTTCAAGAAAAGAGTCAGAAAATGAACATGAGGTAGAAAGCAATATACCCTTTTACCAAATTGAGGTGATGTGCTTAACTGCACAGGTTCTTTACATTTTTTGCATAATCTTGCAAACACAATAAATTAAGCACCACGTTTGAGATTTTAATGGGATTGTCTGGGCTACAAAGCAATTTAAAGGAAACATTGATTGAGAGGTGGAGAGCTTTATGGAGAAAACCCTAGAGCTTGGGGCATATCCAGATCAAAGACAGTCACCATTAGATTGCTTCTGAAGCAATCATCCCAACATCCACAAACAAAGCTGCATCAGAATATTATTCCAACAAGCCAACACACACTGCAGCACAGAGGAACTACGCAGTGCACAGGAAAATCACCGAGACAGTGCATTCAAAAAGAAAGGGTATCCAATAAATACAGTGCGCTTATTTCTCAGCAACAAACCCCAACAAGCAGACAAAATACTTCCAGAAACCTGAGCCACTTTCTCCTACATCAAAGACATCTTGGAAAAGACTGCCAGACTACTTAGACCCCTTGGCATCATGGTAGCCCACAAACCCACCAACACACTAAAGCTAATGAACTTGAAAGACCCTATACAGACAACAAGCAAAACTAATGTCATTTTGTCCTTGCAAGAATTGTAACAAAGACTACATTGGACAAACAGACATAAAACTAACCACCAGGATACATGAACATCAACTAGCAACAAAACGACATGACCCTCTCTCACTAATATCCTTACATACAGATAAGGAAGGACACCACTTTGACTGGGACAACACATCCATCCTCGGACAGACCAAACAGAGATTCACACGAGAATTCCTAGAAGCATGGCATTCCAACCGGAACGCTATCAACAAATGCATTGAATTGGTTCCCATTTACCACCCCCTGAGAAAAAGAACAGGAAATTACATCACCACAGGAAATGACATCACCAACCCAAGGAAACCTAAACACATAAACAGAAAGCAGGCCATACCACCAGTGTTTCATCCGGAGGCTCACTGATTACGTTACCTAGTATGGTGACGAAACATCTGAAAATGAACCTTCCAGCTCAATGAGCAAACCTACATCCTGAACCAGTAAAGGTGAAATGTGGGTGAAAATTCAGGAGCAGAGGAACTGAAGCAAGGGAGGAATTGAGCAAATTAAGGAGGTGAGAATAGGCAATCTTAATGTTGGAGTGGTAGATGACAGCTTTCATGCAGTCTGGTCCAGTCTCTGATAGTTAACAGGAGAAAGAATTGAAATGAGTGGTGAGAGAGCAGGGTTTGTGGCAGGACATAAAATATCTTTATTCTTCCCAATATTTAATTGGACAAATTTTCTGCTCATCCACTTATAAACAGAAAATGCTGGAAATACTCAGCATTTCAGACAATATCTATAATTTAAAAAATAAGTTCGCTTTTCCAGTGCAATTATTTTTGGTCAGGACTTTTAAAGGGAAGTCTTTATATATTGTCAATGCTAGTTTGAATGCTTTGATCATTTTTATGATCACTTTGTCCATATTAAAGGTTGCAGTCGTTTTTATGTGAAGATACCAATATCTTGTAATCATGGAACAAAATAGTCAAGCTTTACTGTCTTGCCACAAGTGCATGTTTTGGAGCTTCAGTTACCCCCACCCCATTAAACCATTTTCTAAAATCTTAATTTTTTTTCTTCTGGAACTATTCAACAGATAAGGGTGTGTTCCCAAGCTCTGTTAACAGGAAACATATGAAACTGCCCTCCCCTTTGAATTTCCTTTCCACTTCATAGGGAAATATGACAGTTCTATTCACTTCTTGCTCTCCTGCAGACGCCCCTTCAGACAGGTAGCTATCTGGAAAGAACTGCAACCAGACTTTACAGTAGGAACTGTCATTTCCTGAGAATCAAGCATCAACTTTCACCAGCCGCACATGTGAAAATCTGGTACTTGCTATCCAGAATGCAATGTTCCTCAAAAATCTTCCCAAGGTGTCACCTTACCATCTGATTCCCCTTCCAAATACATAGAAAGATGTGAAGGTACTTTGCCTGCTTTATTCTAACAAACTAAATCCACCAGAAAAACTTAGATCTTATCCATTCCAATGTTAACTAGTCTTTTAGAAATGTAGTAAGTCTCAATTACTGCCTGCCATCTCTCTGACAGTAAACATTTATTTTAAATGTGGCACCTCCTTGTTTCAGAACTTAGATTAATGTTGGAAATGTAAATAAAATCTTTTAATCATCTTTCCCTAATCCCATCTTTCTATCAACTCCAATTTGCTTTCTGTACTTGACATTGAATTTAGTATTTTCATTGAAATGTTTTGGTTCCGACTCTGCACTACCTATTAACAGTCCTATAATCTGATTGGCGAAGAAAATAACGATATCTGTTCATGGAGGGGAGGTTCCACATGTCCTGTAGAGGGTGCTGTTTATGTAGTTGGCTGCCATTCACTTCCAGTAGAAGTGGAAAGTCTGTGTGCAAGTGTTATAAACGATGTGTACTGTACCATATGTTCACTATAGAATGAAAAATTCACCTTTTATTCTTAATATTTGCGTTTTCGGGCTGCACATAGCAACAGAAAAATCAAACTTTGGAGTTAGCAGTCATGTCTGTTAGGTCTTCGGAGCTGGTTGGATGGAACAAAATGCGATAATATTGCACACTATATTTATACTTTTATTTTACTTATATACACTACACTATAGCCATTTAATTTATTCAGGTACTTAATATAGGGAGCTAGGACAGCATCTATATATAAAGTTACATTGATGCAATGATTTTATCAGTACTTTGCCTTTGGAGTCATGACATTTGGAGTGGGTACTTTAGCTGTGTCTGTATCATTATCCTTGCACCTTTTTTTTGAGATGACTGAATGAGTGCTGTAATTAATCAACTCATTTCACAAAATATTTTGATTCTCAGTTCTCTTTTCCCTCAGGCATATGCTCCCAATCCCTCATGGACACAAATACATACATGCTTCCTGTCATGAAGCTTCTAATTTATTGCAATGGTAGTTACAAAACTAGTCATATTTGTTATCTCGCCGTGGCGGTCAGTGTCCATCTTTCAGTCCTGCCAGTAAATGCTAATAGGTCATGCTATTGTGATATCACAGACAACCTTATACCCATATACACTTACAGTAGAAGCATTTAGATAATAGGAACATTCACTGAATTTCCTCAACTTTTATTAGGATTTTGAGAATACCCGTAGTATTTGCATTGACAGTCTAACTAAGACAAATAGAACTCAGTACAGACCCCTGCACAAAGTATGCGATTTTTTATTTTAGAATGCAATTTTTTTAAAGAAAGGGTTTGTAGACCTTTTATGGCTGGCCAGCAGTTAAAACCATATTAAATATTACAATGGTGAAGAAGTCTCAGTCCTCTGGATTGTTCTGCATGAGTTAAGTACTGGTGTAAGTTTAAGTAGGTAAGTGATGTGCAAAATGTCTGGATATACAATAATGAAATGACAACAAGCAAAAAAAAATTGTTCTTTTACAGGGCGGCCTAAGCACAAGAGATGAAATGTGCTTGTCATACCTTCTATACTACCCGAAAATAGATCTTTCCAGATGCGAGAGTCTTCCTGAAATACTTCCACAGCTAGAATTTATTGGAGTGAGAGAAATTATCCAACCTATCAAGTAAACATATTTTCTACTCTTCTCTACTGTATGACCAAAACAGCTACTCATGAAAGATTATAACAAACCTTTTCTAAACTTTAAATATTTTTTCTCAAACAGCTTAGCTCTGATTATAAATCAGTGTCACGTAAATAACCACGCATTTCAAGCAATACATTACAAGAATGTGAGGCAAAATCTCAAGAAGCAACAAAAGTCTGTACAGATTTGGAAGATCAAATCTGCCTGACAAATTTCTCAATGATTTTGAGAGTTTAATTTCCCCTCATAGTTTATTTAGACTTTCAAAACACTTGCAACAGAATTGAAGTAAAAGCCATACCATTTCAGATAGAACACATTAAAGAGACAAATGGCAAAATAAATTTAATATTGACAAACGTAACATATTGTACATTGGGTGAAAAGCGATGTATTGACTTGGCATGAAAGCAGACTTGTTGCAAGACGCAACAGCCACAGTCAGCAGATCATACAGGTCTTAGTCATGGAGACTAAATAGAGCAACAGTGCCTGCAACAATCTGTGAGCACGAGGGCAACCACAATGATTCTTATTCATCAGCCCTATTCACGACTCACTTTAGTTGCTGCAAGTATTGCTACAGGAAGGAAGGAAGGTGTCCTGTTTGCTGACAAAGTATTCCCAATTGTAATATCCTCTACATTGGCATGATTGATTTTAAAAAAATCTGACTCAGTGATTGCAAGCTCTCAAATCTTCCTAAGCGTAGGTGCAAGAGACACAGGTATTTGTGTGGTTAGAAGCAGCAGTGCCAACCACTGAGCCAGTGTACTGTCCACACAGCATTTCATTGCCAACTGGTAGGAAGGCCACAATGTATGTCCATACGAGGAAGTCTGGTCGATGGAGTGAGCAGAAATAAGAGAATTTTATTTTGCTGGTGCATTCAAACATTACAGGCTATATTCTCCCATTTATTTGGTAAGTCGTTTTTCTATTGAATTCCACATTTGTCCAGTCATGACTCAGACATTTTTTTTCACTCTTCACCTCACTAATTATGCAACCAGTGTCCTCTTCACATAATTGTGCTGTGGGAGAAGTGAGATTTTTGCTGCCAGGACCTGTAAATGTACAAGTTGGTGGCACCATACTTCTCCAGTTTCCTCATTTCCCCTCCCCCCACCTTGTCTCAGTCAAATCCCTCGAGCTCAGCACCGCCTTCCTAACCTGCAATCTTCTTCCTGACCTCTCCGCCCCCACCCCACTCTGGCCTATCACCCTCACCTTGACCTCCCTCCACCTATCGCATTTCCAATGCCCCTCCCCCAAGTCCCTCCTCCCTACCTTTTATCTTAGCCTGCTGGACCCACTTTCCTCATTCCTGAAGAAGGGCTTATGCCCGAAACATCAATTCTCCTGTTCTTTGGATTCTGCCTGACCTGCTGCGCTTTTCCAGCAACACATTTTCAGCACCATACTTATAGCCCAGCCATATACCACTTCGCATTGCTGCTGGCCAGGAACTAGCTTACACAGTATCTACTTAGGAAACCAAGGTGTCTCAAAGGAAAGCTGGGCCATGGTGGATGTTGTGGTAAACAGAACGAGCATCCTCTATCCAACAGGTCAAGGCAAGTTTTGCCCTTAATAAGCCAATGCAATCTGATTACCATGGGTCAAGGATTTCAGTATCACTTTATAATCGGGCCCATGAGCCAGATTTAACACTTGAAAACAAAAGTCAGGGAGTCTGGCTTTGCCAGGTTAGGCTTACAGTTGTTTCCAGCTTTTAAAATAAAACATAAGAGAGAGATTGGGGAAAGTAACACTTTTGTAATCAGCAGAGGAAAAATAAATGATTTTGTTAGCTCCCAGACAGTATGCTTGTAGACTATTGTTCATTCACTGAAAAGAAGGAGCTAGAAGGGATTTAAGAACCAAACTTTCGCCTTGGTGAGGCGAGGAGGAATCAGAATGGTTCTTGCTGCTGGAAGTTTATTCAGAAATTCTCAGACTGGAGAAATGTTACTTTATGTACTACTGTCAATTGACAAAACTATAAATATGAAATAAAACTCATTTTTGGCTGTGGAATATAGGGTAGACTTTTAAGATACAGTGAGGACAGACATGAAGGTGACATCTCAAACTGACATTTTCTGTTGTTTCCCACTTCTGCAAGATAGTGGGTTAAAGCTGACTGTTGGAGGTTGACCAGAATTTTCTAGTTCTCTGATGTCATTGGGAGTTGTAGTTGCCTGGAGATGGCCTTATGGTAGTAGATATGAGGAGTGTTGTCGGCAAGTTTAGAGGCCTTCCTACCTCGCCAGATGCACTCATAGACCACCATGTGGAAGAAATACTTTGAGTTAAATTTTAAAATATTGGAAAATGGACCTCTGACTTGCAGCACAATGTCTTATTTTGCAAGACCAACCTCTACTCCTACTGAGCTGGGGTTTCCTCTATCCCTTGTCTTTAATTGGACAGTAACCTTGTCATCTTGCTAGTCACTCACCAATTCAGTCAAAATCACAGTTGAATAACTTGTTCGTCAATCAGTCGGGCTTCTGACCCCCATTTGAGTGTGAAGGTAAGGTTCAGAAAACTGCTGCAAAACTCCAGCTCCATACCTGACACAAAATCCAGAATGAAACTGTGCTAGAAATCATGAATTTTTTTCTGACAAAAGAACCTGAGCTTCCAAAAGCTGCGAGCATCCTAGGTCAAAGGCAGGCCCTTTATGCAAGACACAAAGAAAATGGAAACCAGTGGCAAGCCATCAGAAAAAAAATTCAATGTACTAGTGAGGTAATGAAGAGCACAAGTTAAGGAGGAAAATTGAGCTTTGGCCATTTGGTAGCAAAACAACTGAATTGAGTGACAAAATAGTGAGTTATGATTTCGACAGCAGAATAGAAAACACCAGATTCAAACTTGCACAGATGCTGTAGCAAAGCCTTATATTTAATCCAAAGGCTTAGATAATGATCTGGAATCATGAGTTCAAATCCCTAGAATACCAGTAAAGAAATTTAAATTCAACTAGTTGAATAAATCTGGAATAAAAAGCAAAAAAGGAGCAATAATCACAAAAGTGCCAGATTTGTGTCAGAAGCGTATCTGGTGCACCAGTGCCTTGGGTAGGAAATCTGTTATATTTACCCATTGTGGTCTGTGTGTGGCTTCAGATCTATAGCGATATAGTTGACTGGGAAATAGTCTAACAAATCACTCAGACAGGAGTAACAATGTGCTACTCCTAAAATGAGAAAAAAACCCATCTACAATGGCACAAACTGCTTAAGAATATGATTTAGGCAGACTTGTTCTTAAGAAATGGAAGAATCTTATTTCTGTGTACAAATTGAATAAATTACATTTGATGTGAGGAAATAAATTTTGTAACCAATTGGTCTAATTTTAAAATTCATCTGTAATATTTGCAAGCAAGAGCTGAAATGCTTTCCGGTTGTTTTTTTTTTGTATGATTTAACATGAACTGTTTCTTCCAATAGATTAATCTAGTGAATTACCAGAAAGGAAAACTGACTAATATGATCAGACTTTGGATTGGAAATGGATTCTATCCAATTTCTACTAAACTACAACCAAATGCTGGCAAATGGGATTAGGTCAGGTTGTGATGTCTGTTGGGCATGAATGAATTGAATTGAACGGTCTGTTTCTGAGCTGTATGAATCTGTGACTCTAATAGAGAAACAGTGTTGCACAATTCATTTTGAAATATTTGTTTTCTGCATCAAGGACGTGGCCATTTATCATCAAAAGTCCCAAGAAATATAAGGACCTTTCCTTCACTGAAGCCATGAATAAATTTCAATGGTCTAGGAAGAAAGGAAGAGAATTTAACAGCCTTGTACACAGAATTGAAATGAATGTTAGATGTGCTAAGCATAACGAAGAGGAATGGCACGTGAGTATAAATTACTGACTCTGAGTATGGGGAGGTTGTGGTGCAGCACAGTAGTTAGAACTGCTGCCTCATAACGCCAGAGACCCGAGTTCAATTCCCACCTCAGGCGACTCTCTGTGTGGAGTTTGCACATTCTCCCTATGTCTGTGTGGGTTTCCCCTGGGTGCTCCGGTTTTCTCCCACAGTCCAAAGATGTGCAGGTCAGGTGAATTGGTCATGCTAAATTACCCATAGTGTTACGTGTAGGGGAGTCGGTCTGGGTGGGTTGCGCTTTGGCGGGTCTTGTTGGGCTGAATTGCCTGTTTCCACACTGTAATCAAATCTAAATCTAATTAATCCAGGCTCATACAGTGGGTTCCAAGGCAGCAGGAGTAGAGTAAGATTTAAATTCAAGGCTGAAATAGAGATTTTTATCCAGTAAGGAAAGAATCATAGAATCCCTACAGTGTGGAAACAGGCCCTTCGGCCCAACAAGTCCACACCAACCCTCCGAAGAGTAACCCAACCAGACCCATTCCCTTACCCCTACCCTATTACTCTACATTTACCTCTAACTAATGCACATAACCTACACATCCTGAACACTATGAGCAATTTAGCATGGCCAATTCACCTAACCTACACATCTTTGGATTGTGGGAAGAAACGAGAGCACCTGGAGGAAACCCACGCAGACAGGTGGAGAATGAGCAAACTCTACATAGACAGTCGCCCGAGGCTGGAATCGAACCTGGGACCCTGTGAGGCAGCAGTGCTAACCACTGAGCCACCGTGGTGGCAAGAAGAGCTGAGATGATCAGATCAGCCATGACAGAGTTGTCAGTGAATGGCAGCAGACTTGAAGGGCAGATCAGTCTACTTCTGCTCTGACAAATGTCATCTTCAGGGAGTGTTTATCCTAAAATTGTACACTACATCTAAAGATGTGTCAAAATGAAATTCAGAAAATAATGTTTGATACTTTGAAGACATTTTGCTCTTTAATATTTATGTAAGATTTAAACAGAAATAGGATGAATTGTCAAACTTTCTCAGGCTATTCACTGTAGGTAATTAGATATTGCAGCCATAAAGCAGATTTGTAGTTTAAGTAAACAGTTACAGGAAGGGTTGTAGTCCATACTAAACTTTTAATACATTGAAATGAGACTCATTCCTAATAAAGTCCATCAATTGGCGAATTAACTTGGTGTGTAGCAGTAAAACTATTGCAATATGTCCTGTACAGCTCTTTACACATTGCTAAAGATCTGTTGTACAAATCAGATTCAAATAGGATTCCAAAATTGGAATTGTCTGGTTCACCCTTAGTGTCAGCAAGAGGAATCAGACATGAGCTCAGGAACAGAATTTGTGGAGAACGTTGAAGGCAATTACTTCCAAATTCCTAATATTAACCAAAGGAAATTTTCCCTCCTCAATACTGGGTATGTTACATGTAGCTGGCCAGGGCCAAGGCTATGGAGCGGTTGAGAGAGATGGTTGTAAGTCGAGTTGGGCATCATACAATGTGGAACCTGATGTGCTTTTAGCTGGAGTTACCAAAGAGAAGCATTTAGCTGAAACAGTGCAGGGTACCATAAAGGATAGATTGTTAGATCCAAAGGTCACATTGCAGAAATTATCACTGCATTCTAGCCTTGTGCCAAGATGATATATATGATGATGTAAGATTTAATCAATGTCAGCCACTATGCAGGCTCAGTATTCAGACACAAACTAGCTGTTTTCAGTTCCTGACTTCTTAATGTAATATGGAGGGAGAAAGCTGATACTGGATATTGGATTTCTGTTTGTTAAATCCCAGGAAGCACCTCTGGTTCATGTTTATTGATGGTCCTAGTTAGACCAGCAACAGGAATATTACTCAATCCATCACTGACCGCCTACAGATTGCACTAGTCAAGCATCAGCAGTATTCTGGTATACCTATGAGAGTATCTAAATGTTGCCTCTTACCCCAATCTCTGTGCACAAAGTTTCCATTTGTTGGTGAACCCCGGGGGGAAATGTGCATATATTCTTTATTAGCCAGACAAGAACTCTGTCTGGATCCCTCCTTTCCTTAATCTGAGACCCCTCAAAATGAGAGATGCCCACGTGTGCTTTTGATGCTCATTGACCAAGTAATGTTATATTAAAAATAGAAATAATAGTTGTGCTGACAATTTTAAATGATACGAGTGGCAAGGTTTAGTTCAAATCTTGATTGAGACTAATTTTTCCAGTGTTTTGCCTCTACTGCTCAGAGTGGCTCATCTTGTAATTGAGAAATTCAGGACAACCTGCTGGTTTACAAATGGTTTTAATAATGGCAAGGACTGATTCGGCTTTCTGAGACTTGTGGCCAGAGAACCTGCCCAACCATTACCTCCACAAGTTGCACTTTATTATCACAAGTCAAATTACCAGAATTCTTTAGTTAAAAATATTAATGCATTAACATTGCCTCCTCATTCTGCTGTGTGGAAATAATGGCAACAGCCTAACTGCATCTCATCAGTACGAAATAGCTAAAATCCAGTCTTTAACAACAACCACATTTCCTTTCCTATGAAATAGCATAGCATGATGGTGGTCAGTTTTTTTAAATGTTGCTAGAATCCAAATCATGCTATTTGCCTGTAGTTCTAACACTCCTGAACTAATCGGTGGATTTGCATAGATTGACATTATTTAGTAAATCATTTCAATACAAGAATGGCAGTTGAGTGATGACTACATCTGCAGAAAAATTCAATTCCAAAGATTACCAACTTTATTCAAGAATGACTATTGCCACACAGCTATCACATACTGTGCCTTAAACCTTTACTGCCCTTGAAGTAAGCTAATTAATAATAGCATCATTGCCAGTGGTATGGATGTGCTAGTGTTGTTCAGAGCAGTGCTCCAAAAGCTAGTGTTTTCAAATAAACCCGTTGGACTATAACCTGATGTGATTTTTGATCATTGCCAATAGCCAACTGGTTGACCTATTTTGGCTCATAATATAGTTGCAGCATCACAGAAATACTTGCAATTTTGTGCTCCAGAGTTTCCTGTTAAGATCTGTGTAGAACAATATTTTCCATGGTCAGAGATTTATAAAGGTCCTTTTTTTTTAAAATATAGGTACATGGCATACCAGTATCACCACCATCATTGAATCCTTGGGAACCAAAAGCGGAAGTGGAGCCAGTTACCTGTCGAACAGCTTGGCAGTATTCAGATCCACTCCCTGTACTTTTTTCATTAATCTTACATATTGTTCTTGCTACAGGAATCTAATTTGTTTGTATAAACTTAAGTATACCATACATTTTCACTTTTAAACTCTATGCTGAAATTGAATTTGCACTGTCAAATCACTTTCACCTTTGAAAGATAATCCCTTTCAATAATTAAGTTACAATTTTGATAATGCAAAAATGTTTATCATTTCAATGAATCTTGGGACTGGTCAAGCATTACCATGTTTCTGTTTTGATTAAAAGACAAGAATCTCTTCAGAAACAAGAGTGCTGCCAGATGTTGTGAATTAGGGCTTTTTTACTCCTGGAAAGGATGACATCACCATGACTATCATGTGTTTCACAGCTGTATTTTAAATTTTCCTTGACAAACAAAATTAAATACATGTTTGTGAGCCAAAATTTCCTAGTATTTCTTTCTATAATTAACACAAGATTGTGCGCAAATTACTCCAGGATGTGCGATACACACTGACTAGTTAAACGGAGAAAATAGTTAATATTCCCATAATTTAAGAATATTTCCTATCAGAAAGATGTTGTGAAACTTGAAAGGGTTCAGAAAAGATTTACAAGGATGTTGCCA
>NC_057712.1:63369615-63381068 GCF_004010195.1 Chiloscyllium plagiosum | reverse complement strand
GGTATATGAATAGGAAGGGTTTGGAGGGATATGGGCCGGGTGCTGGCAGGTGGGACTAGATTGGGTTGGGATATCTGGTCGGCATGGACGGGTTGGACTGAAGGGTCTGTTTCCATGCTGTACATCTCTATGACTCTATTAGATGTTGGATAGTTGATATTGCAAACAATCAAACAACAAGTATGAATTGATTTGTCACTGTTACTACTACTGAGACACTGTTCAGAATTTATCTCTCCCACTGTAAAATTGGCCATACTTGTCTGACCTTGCCTGAAGTACATCAGAAAGAGATCTGCCAAGTTGAGTATTTAGCATCTGATTTAGGAACAAGAATATCACGGTTATACCATCAGGCAATTACTGATATTACAATCTACGTAGATCACCTGAGGTGGCTGTGTACATTAACAAAGATATCTGTATTTGGCTGGTCATTGTGTGATTACTTATTTTAGTCAAAGTTAACTTAGAAATTAATCTGGATCAGTGTCAGAGATGCAAGTTGAACGTAAAAAAACCCAATGTACTATTCAGAGAATTAACAAATTGTACATTACTTTGTGTGTTGTTTTAGTCTCCCAACCCGAAGATGGGTGTTCTGGTTGCACAGAGTGTACAACAAAGGCTTACCATGATTGATTCCTAAAATGGTAGAACAGATGAGAGACTAGAACAGTTAGGATTATATTCACTGGAGTTTAGAAGAATGGGGTGGTGGTGGGAAATCTCATAGAAAATTATGAAATGGTACAATAGCTAACATATCCAACAACAGATCAGGAGATTGTAGATTTGACTCCTCCCTGGTTGATATTATTCCTGCGCCACCCCGAGATAATGTCGAGGACCAGAGGTGTATGTAATTTCCGATTAAAAGGTCACATTTAAGACCGAGAGGAGGAACAATCTCTTCTGAGGGTTGTAGATCTGTGCAATTCTTTAGCTAGATAATTAACTATATTCGGACCGAGATAAATAGACTTTTTAAATCTGTAAGGGAATCAAAAGTTACAGTGAAAAAGGCAGGAAAGTGGAGTTGATGATTATCAGATCAGGTATGATCTCATCTAATGGTTAAGAAGGTTCAGTGAGCTAATAGCTTACCTGTGCGCCTATGTTTTATGGTCCTGGGACTAGACAGATTAAAAAAAGGAAGCATATTTCCAATGACCAGGGACGCCAGAATCAGGGATCATGTTTAAGGATATGGGTGGGCCATTGGGACAGATGAGAAATTTCTTTATGCAGAAAGCAATTCGCCTGTGGAATTCTCTGCCACAAAAAGCAATTGCAGCCAAAATATTGAATGTTCAACAAGTTTGATCTGGTTCTTAGAGCTAAATGGATGAATGGGTATGAGAAGAATGCAGGAACAGGGCTTCAACACCGTGGGCGGCACGTGGTTAGCACTGCTGCCTCACAGCACCGGAGACCTGGGTTCAATTCCCGCCTCAGGCGACTGACTGTGTGGAGTTTGCACATTCTCCCCGTGTCAGCGTGGGTTTCCTCTGGGTGCTCCAGTTTCCTCCGGGTCGGTGTGGACTTGTTGGACCGAAGGGCCTGTTTCTACACTGTAATGTAATGTAATCTAATCTAAACATGGATGATTGGCCATGATAACACTAAATAGTGGGACACCTCCTATTTCTGTTTCTAATGACAGTGCCAATAATCATTCATCTGAAAAGTACTGATGAGCTGTGAACAAATCTTTAAATCTACTTATGAACTTTGAAAATCCTCTCTGGTCAGCACCAAACACGATGATAACTTATCTTCGATGCACCTTGGACTGCTGCAAGAACAGTGGTTAAAAGGCAGCTGCTCAATTGTTCAGTTAATCATTTTGACAATAATAATCCATACAAACCAGGAAGATGCATTGTGTTTAGTAAGAATTGCTAGTTGAACCAAGAACTTAAAAGGGTCCTGGAAATGATCCTTAGATTTCAACATTCACATGGATACAACACACATCTGCAGTTAATATTTTTAGCTACCATATGTTTATGAAGAAATGCATGATCCTATACGAACACAACTGAATTTTCCTGTGACTAAGGAAAGCACTGTGGTAAATTTTTAATTTAATGGGATCAGTTTGTTTGTACACAGCTCACAAAAGGGACAATATGTTGATCGTTTTAAACTGATCATGTCAATACAAAAGTACAACTTTATGCATGGAAGAAAACTTACTAATTGATATCAATGCAAATATAAAAAGAATGATTTTAAAATCATTCACTTTTCATTCTTTGAGCATTTGGGAATGCACCTAACAAATGGAATTTTCACGAATGTGGTAACTCCAGAGAATTTAAGGTCAAAATTAACTAACCTAGGAAATTATAACAAAACATCTAACACACAAGAGACCTATTAAATGGAGACCCAATGGAAAACATTTATACCTTTAACACTGAAGAACATGGTTTCTGTGGTATTGACAAATGCAATATTAGGCATATTGCCAAACACCTTCAGAACAAAAGAAACAAGAATTTTAGATCATCAAATTGTTTAACTTGGAAAACAAATACATAATTGCATTAAAAAACTAGAGTGTAAACAATTTAATCATAAAATTGAGTTAAAACAAATAGATTGCAGAAATCAAAATTCAGAGACAAGCATGTGACTTAGACACTACTTTGTAGAATTTCAATTCCTGAAATGATGTGTAATTACACTGAGATTTTATGAAAATATCATGACTGTAGATATGAATTATCACACACAATCGTCTGCATATACTTGACCCAGAAATCACATTGTTCTGCTATTTCATTTTGGCTGCAATCTAAACCAAAACATTCCTTAAATTTCACCCTGCCGAATCTAGACCCCAATAACAATGAATTGGTTGGATTGTAGTACGTTGCTAATGTAGTTCATTTTAATGAGAATGTCTAAAGAAAAAGTATTAATTACTTAATAGGCATTCTGCTATCACCTATATAGCAAAGTGGGACATGTTAAGAAAAGCCCTCAAGATTGCCAAATCATCAACTGTTAGGGTTAATTTTAAAATGTTGCAATAGCTATCTTCTGGATTTAATTGCAAAGTATAATGCCAATTGAGGTCTGACCAGGAATTTGGTGAAATGACCCTTTATTTCTCTGAAGAAAAGCTGGGACAAATTAAGGTAAAATCACAATAGTCTTAACAGATCTTAGGGCTGCTCTCTCAATGAAGACAGATGGCTGGTGCTGGTTTAACCCGGAGGGGAAAGTTTGAGAAGGAGAATCCTTCACAGTAACCTCAACCTGGTGCATCACAAACTAGCCATCCAGCCAAAATGAACTAAACCAAACCCTCAATGCAATATTATACTGGCAAAAGATAAAACAGTTAGCCAATGAATGGTTTGCCTATGATACTTGCACCACAAATATTAAATAACTGTTAAGAGTGCCTTAAATTTCACTTCGAAGGCTACAGCAACTTAGGGCACTCAAGTGGTAATGATCCAAAATTCACTTATGTAATATTAGCTAAAAAAAAAAAGCAATTTTGTGATTCAAATGGAAGAGAGAAGTAATACTGTTATTAAAAATTCTCATCCTGGAATTCAATTCACTTTCTATACTTAATTTGTTGTATGATTATAAATATCAGTTTACACAACTGTGTATGTGTATAGCTTACATTTTTGTCTACTTAATTCAATTATTGGATAAAGCACTTTGACAGAGATCAATTCCTGCAAAAGAATGCTATTAGGTCATCTCCTGCCATTGGAAAACCACTATTACTAATGCACCTGCTTCCAGCAAACACCAACTATACTGTGATGCCTGGAAGCATGTTGTAAGTGGGAGCAATAGACCTCATCGCTGAAATTTCTTCATAATCTTAGCTTTTCGAATCCATTTTAGACAGGATCACCAAAGAGAATCAAAACCAATAAAAGACTATTGCAATATTTATTTCACCCTACTTGACAAGTCAGATTTGTTTTCATCGGTTATCAGCCAACAAAGTAAATATTCCATGGCCCATGGGACACCAATCACAGTCTTTCAACTACCTGATCAACCAAATTGTCTCCAGTTCCAGAAGAAATAATTCCTTCAACATTCCCAATAAGCTGCAGAAAATCCCTGCTACAGTCAGGGCACTCCTTGATATGACGTTTGACTGCAGGGCAAGCATGGAGCTACCAGAATAACTGCACTATCCAAATGTCAGTGCGGGCAGCTCAAAAATCTGAAAAGACTCATACATATACTTTAAAAGGGATTGACAGCACCATCCAATACCACAGCTCTGTGCCTCAACAGAAGACTGTAATTAAAACATAGAAACTCCTGCTTATCTCAAACACATTTCTCTCTTCCTTAAAAATATTGTGAATCAGTTTATCTTTCATACCAGAGTGTAAACCAAGACTTATCTGTGCCATTTTGCTGTTGACATCAGCTAAAATGTTGAACTGAGAGTGGTGCAACACCAAGCTTTTCAATATGGTAAATAAGATTTCTTCTGCTCATTGATATGCTGAACCATAATGTTTCTGACCACAGAGGCACTTTCTGGATACGATGGTCTAGAAGTTCCCTATGTCATTGGTACAAGTTACTTTGACTGATATTTGAGGTGAATTGCTCTATCAATCTTTTACCCCATGTCTAATGCCCAATAGATTATCATCTGTTCTGTGGTAGGTTTGTGATCTTAAGGGCGAGTTATAGAATAGCGAACATCCGAGAAAGAACATGAAAGTAATCTTGTGCTGACTTGAACCAGGGTTACATTTGAGTTGCTGAAGTAATGTCCAAGCTGTGGGAAGCCCCAAATTACCAGGACAATTGATATCACCTTAAAAGATTAGTTAATCAAAGTGTCCTTTATTTATCGCTCAGCACCAATTAACACAGATGTTGATGCAAATACACTGATGTAATGATGGAGGCACTTTGTCACATTGTCTCATTTCAACCAATACAGGTAAATACATAAACACAGTAAATACAAAGCAAATTTTTAAATTGTGGATGATTCCAGTTAAAATGTTCATCTGCTTTTGCCTGCCTAAAATGGCTGACTAAGGAATAAAGTTTTGTTTTGATCAATGGCAATACTATTTGTGCTTTGTTCTTTCAATAAAGGATCGCACAGTACATCGGGTTACAGCATTAATAATCTCCTAGGATTTCTGGAATGCAAAAAAATCCCAGCCAAGTCGAGGAATTTAACAGAATATTTCATCTGCCTGACTTACTTAATCAACTCTCAGATCAAGGACTGAATGTGTAGGAAAAGAAATTATTATCCAGCACTGTTCAAAGTTTACAACACATTTTACCAATTTTAACTGGAAGTTTAGTGGGACTGAACCTTGGACACTGGCATGAATATCTAATGAGTTGGAAAAGTCTGGTGCACAATTTATATATTTTAGAATATAACTTTTAGGAATATAACTTATGGTTTGAGAACTGGAACTTTTCAATGAAAGTTAAATGATAAATCCAAAGCAATTAACAGTAAGTCTGGAGCCACATTGACTCAAGGTGGCCAGAGTTAGAAAGGTAAGACTTAAATACGTAATGCTACTAATAAGTCTTAGAAGCCTTGTCCAATGTTGTTACCAACAGAAGTTATTCATAGAACTTTCTAAAATCAAGGAAATCTTTGGAATTATAAAAAGTAGCTAATCTGCATTTCTCCCTCAGAATGAACCATGTGCATATCTCATTGCCATTGCAGGCATTTCAATTGGGTTTTGAGGGAGAAATAAAAGAGCTGGAATACTCTAACCTGAAGCTAGTGGGAAAACTAAGTAGTAGCCCTCACAAAGCTCTTTGGAATGGAATTAGAAAAAACTGCACCAAAGCTGTGGGTGGGGAGGGGTGTTAAAAACTATTGGCGTTATGTTGAAAATTAGCAAGGCTCTAAAGTGTTAGGTCACAAGGTCTTCAAGGACAAGCGCTTGATTACTTAGCCAAAAGCAAATGGATGGAATTCTATGTAATGTACACGTTGAGGAATAGCTGCAATACCAAGAACAATTAAATTAAATTCAAGAAAATTGTGGTATACCTTTTGGATTACTCTAGGAAAAGTAAATTAATCTTCAAGATTTGTAAGACAAGGGTAGAACTGATATTATAGTACAAGTCATTATTAGCCACAGTTGGTGTTGCTAACTTTGCTTAATTGTTTATTTTTGTTAAACATACAATCTTGAAAAAAAACAGAAATTGCTGGAGAAGAGTTTAATGTTTCTGAAAAAGGGTCATTGCAATCGCAACATTAACTCTGTTTTCTGTCCATAGCTGCTGCCAGACCTTCTGGGTTTCTCCAACAATTTTCTGTTTTTGTTTCAGATATCCAGCACCTGCAGTTCTTTATTTTATTTTCATGAAATCTTGTGGTATAGTTCTGTCGGCTAATCACTTGGTGTTCAGACTTATTCTTTAAATCATATATCAAGATTTTAACTGGTGACATTTCAGTGGAAAGTAAATTAACAGGGTCAACTTCTTCACATAGACGATAACAAACTGTTCTGCTTAGGAGGGAGGTTACAACATTGGAAACAGATTTTACTATCTTTTACCAACTCTTGAAGATTGATAGACTTAACCCTTATTTTGTTTGATCATCTGATACATGTAGCAATTTACTATCCAACACTAACAACTCAAGGAAATCAATTATGTTTGTTTTCATACTTTACTGTTGTAGAATAGTTACAGAAAATTGAAATCTGGATATTTCCTGCCAACTTGGAGTTGTCAAAAATGAGAACAAGCAGTGCATATGCATAAATTATTAAAGTTCATGACACTTTAAAATAATAATAAATCAATCTACTGGATATATTCCATCCTTGGGGGAAACAACTGCCTTTTTAATTGGAATTTGATCCCTGACATTGAAAATAAATCAATCCATACATTTTGTAAATAATCAATGAATGGTTTTGATTTTTTTGAAGTAGTGAAAATATTTCCTAATCTCTTAGCATATTGCTTGCAATATTTCTATGCATAATAAATTGTTATGATACTTTTCAACTACGCTCCAGTTGAAGGCTAGCATTTAGAATCAGAGTTGTACAGCATGGAAACTCATTAATGAAAACCAGATATCCTAAATTAATCTAAGTCCCATTTCCCAACATCTCTCTAAACTCTTCCTATTTATATACCCATCCAGTTGCCTTTTAAATGCATCCATTGGCAGCTCATTCCATACACGCACCACCGTGTGAGAGAAAACTTGTATTTGATGAATAAAGTGTTAGGAACCACTGAACAGACCACACATTTACTGTCCCACAAGTAGTCTTTGATCAAAGCAGAATCTCAACAGTCATGGAGATTACAGGTGCCAAATGACTTAACTGACATAGCTCCCAAACAAATACTTTTTAAGATAATGAACAGACTTTGAAGATTGTCATGGAGGACACCAAATGCGATAAAACACTTTTTTTTAAGATCAGATTCACTACAGTGTGGAAACAGGTCCTTCGGCCCAACCAGTCCACACCGACCCTCCGAAGAGTAATCCACCCAAACCCATTTCCCCTCTGACTAATGCAACTAACACTATCGGCAATTTAGCATGGCTAATTCACCTGACTTGCACATCTTTGGACAGTGGGAGGAAACCGGAGCACCCGGAGGAAACACACGCAGACACAGGGAGAATGTACAAACTCCACACAGACAGTCCCCCGAGGCTGGAATCGAACCTGGGACCCTGGTGCTAACCACCGAGCCACCGTGCTGCCCAGATATTTAAAAGAGCAGGTATACATGTATTCTGGAACAGGGATCAAGAATCTCAGGTGGTAGTCTAATGGAAGCCAATATTTTTGAAACAATGTGTTAACAATAGAATCCCTTTCCCTCTCAAAACTCCTTAGCATAAATGTTACAAGTGCCTAATTTTCATGACAACTCATTCGGGAATTTGCTTCATATATGATATTATCAAGTACTATGATGAAAGACTGGACTTTTAAATTTTACAAAAAGGTGGTTTTCAACATTTATTAGATATATAAATGCATTTAAAACAGGATATTTCTGAAGAGAACCTGAATATTACAGTAAAAATAACAAAATTGAGGAACGGTGTTTCAGTACAATGCTAACTTTCTGGTATCTTGTATAAATACCAGATGACAATGTAAATCTTACTAAGTGCTGATAAATAAGATCAGTTACTTATCGATTAGCTTGTGTTTAAGAAACAATTCTTTTCACCGTTCCTTCCAAATTTCCTTACTGTAGGCTGTGCAACTGGCCTGAGCCACATGACTTGAATTTAAATATTCAAATGAATATCAATTTTCATTTTTTTTTAAACATATCAACTTTTGAATAAATTGTGATTTAATGAACGTGCTAACTGGTACATCATCTAAAGTTGTTTGGAAACAAGGATAACACAACAATATTGACAAATAGTTTATTTAAGCAGCATTTTTGCATTTTGTTCTACAGTCTAGTCTAATTTTTTAATCCAAATCTGAAAAACCATATGCAAGCATACAATCTCAAAATGGCACAATTTGTATTAAAATGCATAATACATCCCCGGGAATATAAATATAGTCCTTTCTGCATTGTTCATTAAGATTACACACAATACAAAGGGGCGTATGTGTTACAAAGTCAGGCTAAATCTATTCAGTGCAAATGTTGCAAACACCAGACAATTGCAAGTTACTTTTTAAGAAAGGAGTCTATATACTATTGATGTAACTGAGTGCATTCTAACTTCATTTAGTGATTATGGGCAGGCACAAAGCCAAAGGTGTCAGCAGTCGACCAGGAATAGAAAAGAGGTTAAACTGGCACCATTTTAAAAAAATGAACAAAAATTCAGCACTGGACCAGGCATACCTCTATCAATCGGAATGCCTTTTGCCTGGAAATTAGGTAAAACTAAAATAAAATCAACAATCGTCAGCAGATCCTGAAGATTAAGATTATGGCAACCTGGTACAGAGGAAAAAAATTCCTAAGACATTTTGTTACAAGCATCAAGAGACTTAAGATATGTATTATTACATTGGTGACATTTGAATTTGCAAAGCACAGCATTTTAATTTATAATTTACATTTTCTGATTATATTGCTAGAAAGCATACTTTGAATATCTGTTTATTTTCTAAATTATTTATTGGACTAAAGTATTAGGCATCAGTAAATAACCCCTCACTCTATTGATGTTTAATGTTATGCCAGGACTTGAGTGCAATGTCTATACTAAACCATCTGAATTTACTTTTTCACAGAAGCCCAGATAATGATTCCTAGTATCGCAGCTAAAATTACCAAAACCACGATTAGGATGAACATCTTCTTACGAGATTTGCGCTGTGGGGAAAAAAAATGTAGTCAGTCAATCTAATTATTTCTAAACAATGAAGAAAAAGAAAAACATACTTTAAGTGCATCAACAGATAGATCTCAAGTAGAGAGAAAGGCAACTCTATTATCTTTACATGTCACATGATAATTAAACAATAATTCAACAATTCAATTTAATCAACTATGAAGTGAACTACAAAAATCTATATTCACATTGTGCTTTTAAGTTATGAAGCAATCAAAGGCACTTATCAGAAGTAACAGAAGTTAAAATATGATGCTAAATCACATAAGGAGATATTACACCAGAAACAAAAAGCTGGTTAAAAAAGGTCTCTTAAAGAAGGAAAACACTGCATTAGAGAAGGATAGGGAGGATACGTCAGAGTTGAAGGCAACTGAAGGCATAGCCACTAATGGCTGATCAATTAAAGTTGGCGATGAACAAGAGGCTAGAATTGGAGGAGCATAGATATCTCTGAGGATTGTGTGACTGAAGATTATGAGAAATAGAAAGGGGCAAGGTCATGAATGGATTTTAAAACAAGAAGCTTTTTAAAACAAGAAGAATTTTAAAAGTAAGATGTTGTTTGACCTGCAACCATTGTGAGTAAGCTCAAGGAAGGAAATGAAAACCGAATTCATGTAACTTTCTATTTAGCTTAATAAAATACCTGGTATTCGGCTGCTCTGCTAAGTTGCTGGTTTGCTTGCTGAACTTGTACTTCAGCAGTTTCCACATTGGCTTCTATGCTATCTACAGAAACATGCAACAACATTGAAGTATCAATTCAATAAAAAAAATTCCCATATCTACAGAAAGAACTAACCTCTAGATAAATGTCTCAATATCTTCCAAGTTAGGACTGAGATTTTCTTACCTTAATCATATAAACAAAATGAAGTTAACAGTTTCAAATGTGTAAAAAAAGGGAAAAGGCACACGTGAATTCAATTTATTATGGTGATCATCAGTCAGTGGTGGTGGGGGGGGGGGGCAGGGTCGATAAACAATAACGCAGGATACAATGACTTAGTCCAATGGAAAAATGTGGGCTGATTCAGAAACTGTCAGCATGAGTTTAATGAGAGAAAACTCAAGTCCAACCAACTTGTTAAGAGATTTTTGATGAGGTAACAGAGCGGGCTGATGAGGGGAAAGCTATTGATACGGTGTAAATGGATTTCCAAAAGCCAACTGACAGGTTTGAGAGGAAATTTATAGTCACAAGATGAAATGTACAATAGCAACAAGGATACCAAATTTGCTGAAGTAAAAGAAGCAGAAAGTAATGTTTAATTGTTATTTTTTTAAGAAGGGAAGGAGATTTGTAGTGAAGTTTCCCCAAGGGCTGATACTGGGGCCCCTGCTTTTCCTGATGCATGTACTGATCCAGATCCTGATGTAGAACATAGAACAATACAGCACAGAACAGGCCCTTCGGCCCACAATGTTGTGCCGAACATTTGTCCTAGCTTAAGCACCCATCCATGTACCTATCCAATTGCCACTTAAAGGTCACCAAAGATTCTGACTCTACCACTCCCAAAGGCAGCGCATTCCATGCCCCCACACTCTCTGGGTAAAGACATCTCCCCTATACCTTCCACCCTTCACCTTAAATTTATGTCCCCTTGTAACACTCTGTTGTACCCAGGGAAAAAGTTTCTGACTATCTACTCTATCTATTCCTCTGATCATCTTATAAACCTCTATCAATTCATCCCTCATCCTTCGCCGTTCCAACGAGAAAAGGCCTAGCATCTCAACCTATCCTCATACGACCTATTCTCCATTCCAGGCAACATCCTGGTAAATCTTCTCTGCACCCTCTCCAAAGCTTCCACATCTTTCCTAAAGTGAGGCGACCAGGTACACAGTACTCCAAATGTGGCCTAACCAAAGTCCTGTACAGTTGCAACATCACTTCACGACTCTTGAATTAAATCCCTCTGCTAATGAACGCTAATACACTATAGGCCTTCTTAAAAGCTCTATCCACCTGAGTGGCAACTTTCAAAGATCTATGAACATAGACCCCAAGATCCCTCTGCTCCTCCACCTTACCAAGAACCCTACCGTTAACCCTGTATTCCACATTCTTATT
>NC_057712.1:63326223-63367666 GCF_004010195.1 Chiloscyllium plagiosum | reverse complement strand
TGGACACACTGCGCAAACACCGCCCCATCCAATCTACTTGATCTAAAGAGCTTCCAATCAATATTTGGGAAGTTGAAGTCGCCCATGACTACGACCCTGTGGCTTCTGCACTTTTCCAAAATCTGTTTCCCAATCTGTTTCTCCACATCTCTGCTGCTATTGGGGGGCCTATAGTAAACACCCCACAAGGTGACTGCACCTTTCCTATTTCTGACTTCAGCCCATACTACCTCCAGAGGCAGATCCCCCTCAAACTTCCTTTCTGCAGCCGTTATACCATTTCTAATTAGCAATGCCACCCCACCTCCTTTTTTACCACCCTCCCTGATGTGCAGGGAACAACTCCATAGTTTGCAGACAACATAAAACTTGACAAATGTGAACTGAGAGGACAGCAGTCTCAAAAAGACTGAAATGGTGGAGTGGGCTAATACATGGCAGATCAAGTTTAATACAAAAGTGTGAGGTGATTCGCTTTGGTTCAAAAACAAAAAGAATTGTACTATTCTAAAGTGTGTGCAGGAGCAAAAAGACTTGGGTGTATATGAATGTGAGTCATTAAAAGTAGTACAGCAGGTATAGGGAGCTGTCAATAATGCATTCAGCATTCTAGGATTCATTATCAGAAGCATACAAGATGATGATTTTTCATAAGACACTGGTTCTGGATGCCACATTTTCAGAAGGATGTGTATGAGAATGATTCCAGGGAAGAGACACTTCAGTTATGAGGAAAAATTGGAGAAGCTGAGATTGTTTTCCTCGGATACAAAGCTAGGATGAGAATTGATAGGAGTTTTCAAAATCATGAGAAGTCTGGACAGGTGAGGTTGGGATAAACTGTTCCCCGCTTGTCAAAAGTATCAAGAATCAGATGACACAGTTCAGTGTTTTGCGAAAGAAGCAAAATGGGGTGAGTTTTAAAAATACATTTTTCATGAACAAGTTGCGAGGATTTGGAATGGATCGCTAGGAAGTATGGTGGGGACAGATTCAAATAAGGCATTAAATGAAGGATTACAAGGGAAAGGAAAAGATATTTACATTGGTTAGGGATTTAGTGCAGACATGAAGAGCTGAATAGCCTCCATCTGCACAATAACAAATCTGTGATCAGCCTAAAATAATGAGGCCTCTGTAGAGCTACGTGTTAATTCAAAACTCATTGGTGTTAACAACCCACTGAACATAGTGTTAAGTCCCAGGATTTCTCATCAACTCCTTGGACAATATTTTTCCTTTAACCAGCACAAACACAAGTTTCACTTAACCTAACAGTCACTTGTTATTTTGCTGTTTTTGGAAAAAACTCTAGGTACATACATTGTGCGCACTTTAGTGGCACATCCTGCACCACTGGAGCACTAATTCAAAATATTGTGTCATAGTTTAATAAAAACAAAAATTTTAAACAAAGACTGTGGAAGTTGAAGATACTCAGCTGATTTCAGCAACTTGCTGCATTCCACCACCAACTCTGTTTTCTTTCCTGAGATCAATTCAGCAAATTCACTGGAGCCTCCCCTTTACTAAAGGACATTATGGAAGTTGGTGTGCAACTTTTAAGTAAATTATTGTCTTTAGAGAAGTCAACAAGAATGAATGGACAGTACCATATTTGGAAGTCTCTTTGAAGTTGTACTAGGTTCAGCTTCCAATGGCACTGAAAAGAGCTGACATCAGCTAAAGTTTGAATTAGGAAGGTCTAACCTGTGGAGCTACTAGCCATCCAAAACTAATAGATTTAAAAACTTTGACAAGGCATTATTTTGGGGAAAATAAGTAATAAATTTGTTTACAATATGCATACAAACCATCACGTGAATAAACATTCACCAAGAATTGTCTGTTTATATTTTACACAGTTAGCTTCCTGCTATCATGACTTTGACAATATTTACTATTATAATTCACCAAACCAGTATTTTCCATTTAATTCTGCTAGGTTACTTGTCAAAAGCATTTGCAATCTCTGGGCATGAAGAAATGATTGATCAAGTTTCTTAAGCCTCTGTTAACTCAGTTATCACATTGTCTATACAAAAACAGCTTTTCTACTCATCAACTAACCACACTTTTCCTATTTTTAGGATTCAAAAGAATATCTAATCCTATTTTAACAAGCTAAAATTATGTAGCTAATGGAAACTGTAGCAGGGAAGCTATGCTGGAATTGCATAAAATGTTAGGACACAGCTCAAGTATTTTGTGGCAGTTATAAGATTCAAATCAATTCAATCTACTAATTTATACAACAGGAAGAAAACCTTTATGTATTATTTCTGAAAGCATGCACATCGCACCACAATTATACATTTAATTAACTTCTGAAAAGTCAATAAACTATTCACTCATCTCAAAATTTCTGAAAGTGTTAATCTCAACAGCATATTGAAGTTTTAAAATTTCAGTATCTGAAATAAAACAAAGATGGATAAATGTAGCACAGCTAAGGTCACCATTGGAATACAAGATACTTACCAACTAGATCTCCTTGCTCATGAATCATCATTCCCAAGTCTTTAAATATTTCATTAATATCCAGGATATCAGACTGAAATGAACAGATAATTATTTTTAACAAGCTTATACAAATAAAAAGAAATGTTCCAGTCACTATTTGCAGCAAAGTTAGTTGTGTAAAGTTTCTGTTCCCTAATTGGAGAATTTCTGATTAAGAGGTTCCTCTCCCTTCTGATCTAGATCTACATTTCAAATTTGCAGCTCAAATCAGTATTTTCCGATTTTATTGCATAACTAATAAACTAATGCAATAATTGCATAAATAAAAGCATTTTCTTTTCAGATTTGCTACACGTATGTTTGAAGATTTCCACGGTCTACAACAAAATTAACAAAATTTGCTTTGAATATATTATATTCCTCAGACTATAGTTACTATATACGGGCAGGATAGTCATAAGCCTGGGACTTTTTTCGCTGGAGTGTTGGAGGTTGAGACCTTATTGAGGTTTACAAAATCACGAAGGGCAGAGATAAGGTGAAAAGGGTCTTTTCCCAAGGGTGGGGAAGTTGAAAACTAGGGGGCACATTTTGAAGGTGAGAGGAGAAAGATTTCAAAAGGACGTGAGGGGCAACTTTTCTATTTGAAACACAGAGTGGTCCATGAGCTGCCTGAGAAAGTGGTGAATGCAGGTACAGTTACAACATTTAAAAACATTTGAATAAGTTCATGAATAGGAAAGGTTTGGAGGAACATGGGCCAAGTGCAGGAGGTGGGACTAGTTTAATTTGGGAACATGGTGGGTGTGGACTGTTTGGACTTAAAGATCTGTTCCTGTGCTGTATGACTATGACTAGAGTGTGTGGAAACTTTGCTATCTCTTCCATTACACTCACCTCTACCCTCTGACTCTGGTATGATGCTGGTGTTTTCCACTGTGAACATGGTTGCAAAGTACCATTCTTTGTTCTCCATTGCTACTTCTCCAACCTCATTTTTCAGTGGTCCAATGTTCATTCTTGCCTCTCCATTACCTTTCAGATATTTAAATATACTCTTTCAAATGTTCTTTTATATTACTAGCTAGCTTACACTCATAGTTCTTCTCCTCCCTTATTACATTTTTTAGATATCCTCTGCTGGTTTTTATAGGCCTCCCAATCCTCTGGCCTTCTATTAATCTTTATAATATCGTATGCTTTTATGCTGTCCCTTACTTCCCCTGTCAGCCATGGCTCCCCGAATATTTTTCTTCTTCCTTGGGATGAATTTCTGATATACCTTCTGAATAACCCCCCCAGAAACTCCTGCCATTGCTGCTCTATCATTTTAGTTGCTAGGCTCCCCTTGCAATCCATGCTGACCAGTTCCTCCCTCATATCTTTGGAGTTACCTTTACTCAATTGTAATACTATTACATTTGATTCAATCTTTTCAGTCTCAATCTGCAGGGTAAATTCTATTATATTATGGTCACTGCCAAAAAGGTCCCTTAACCTTCTGCTCCTCAGTCATGTCTGCCTCATTACACATTACCAAATCCAGAACTGTCTGTTCCCTCATGGGGCTCTACCACAAGCTATTAAAAAAAAAACCCATCACCTTGTCCATAAATTGTGGTTTTTTTTAGGTCGACTGCTAACCTAATTTTCCCAGTCCACCTGCATATTGAAGTCCCCCATATTTATTGTAATAGTAATTTTCTTTCCTACATCCTGACTTGGAAGCTGGTACATAACTCCCATTATGGTCTTTTTTTCCTTTGCAGTTCCTCAACTCTACCCAAAAATATTCTATGCCTTCTGGCTGTACCTTATTTCTTGCTATCGATTTAATTTCATTTCTTACAAACAAGGCCAACCCTAACACCCCAAACCATCTGCCTGTCCTTTCAACAAGGACATATTCTTAGATATTGAGTTGCCAGCCCTGATCCCCTTTCAGATACACCTGAGATATCTATAACATCAAGCTCACTAATTTCAATCTACACTATAGGCTCGTTTACCTTATTACATATACTGTGTGCATTTAAGTACAATATCCTTAGTCCTGTGTTGACTGCTCCGCTTCTCTTTGTCCCGTCAGCTATGCCTCAAGTTAGATTGCTGACCTTTTGCACACACACTGTCCTACCCTGCTTCACAACCACCTGATGAAGAAATAGCGCTTCGAAAGCTAGTGCCTCCAAATAAACCTGTTGGACTATAACCTGGAGTTGTGAGATTTTTAGCTTTGTCCAGCCCAGTCCAACACCGGCTCCTCCAAATCATGTCCTATTACGTATTGTGGAAACTTAACTTGTGCTGAGCCCTTCCCACCTTTTACTCTTTTCATAATTTTCTATGCAACTGAAACCTCCCCCTTCCCCCCCACCACCACCATTTAATTTAAAGCCCTGTCCACAGCTCTGGTCCCAGCAAATTCAGCTGGAGCCAGAACAGCTCCCTCCTTCCCCAACACTGATGCCAATTTACCATGAATTCAAATCCATTTCTCCCATACCAATCTTTGAGCTTGTTAACCTTGGGCAAATTGGCGCAAGGTCGACAATGCTTGGATAGTAATCCAGAGATTATTACCTTTAATTGTGCTTTTTAACTTGGCCCCAAGCTACTCATATTCCCTCAGCAGAACCTCTTTCCACTGATATCGTTGGTTCCTATGTGACAACAACTGGATCTTTCCCCTCCTGCTCCAAGTTCCTCTGCAGCCCAGATGAGATCTCTCGAACCTGGGCATTAGGTAGGCAACATAGCCCTCGGGACTCTCAATCCAGCCAAAGGGAACACAGTCCCCTCAACTATGCTAGTCCTGACCAAAACTCCACTTCTCTTTTCTCCCTGCTCTTGAAAGACTCTCTATATCAGTGCTACGGTCAGTTTTCTCTTCCACTCTACTGGCCTCATTCGCATTCACACACACAGCAAGAATTTCAAATCTTTTGGAAAAGCCCAAGGGCTGTAACTAAGTCAGAGTCATAAGTGTGAACCAACCCCGGTACCTTCTATAAACCAGTAAATCATTTGAGGAAGAAGACCGAGAAGCAGGATTCTGATCACCATAAAAACAATTTTAGGAAGTGCTATGAACAGAGACCACTAAACAGCATCCCCAGGCTTGTCTGTCCAAAACACATTTTAAAAAAAACTTGTCTCTGTTCGTGTGCATGCATGCACATGAGTGTGAAAGGGGCTGTTTTTAGGGGGGGGGGGGGGGGGGGGGAGTTTTAACGGTTAGTGTTTTATGTCAATGGTTCATAAATGTTTACCTGTAGAGGTTATTAACTTGAAGTAAATACTAATTCCTGTTGAGTACAGAAACCAGGTCCATGCATTCTGTGAATCTGGGATTGCAAGACGGGTAAATGGATACTTTGCATACTTCTACATGATCTTCAACTTTTGTGACAACTGCAGGAATACCACAGCTAGGTTTCCAGAACACCCAAGTGAGTGACAAGAACAAACGGATGATAAGTTTGCATTTCCCACAGCACCTTCCCATGCAATTGCAGAAGGCGTAACTGCTTTTTACTTGCTCACTCCTTACCAAGACCCCAGACACACTAGTGATTTACTTGCACTTCAATCAATTTAGTTTATTGTATTTGCTACTCACAATGTGGTGCCCTCCATATAGGGAATACAAAATGTAGACTGGGCGACCATCCTACACTCCTGACACACTTTCCAGATGAAGCAGCAATTCACCTGTCCTTCACTCAAGCTAGTCCATCGTATCCACTATTCACAATCACTGCTCACTGTCTCTTCCATGTTGGGGAAAATAAAGTTCAGAGTAGGTCATGCTTTGCAATGCACCTACTTTGTCTGCAAAAGTTATGCTGAGCTTCTTATTGCCTGTCACTTCAAATCACCTTGTTCCCTGGCCAATCTTTCTCTCTCAGGCTTGCTGCAGTGCTCCAGGGAAGCTCAGCGCAAGTTTCTCATTTTCCACTTGGGGGCACTGCAGCCTTTGGGACCCAATATTGAGTTCAATAATTTTAGCACCTTACTCCAACCCTCACTCTCCCAGGTCTGTTGCTATCACAACCAAGACATTATAAGTTACTAATGATCTCGATTAGCAGCTACTGATCTTCACCCATTCCTTTGTCTGTTCAACTGTTGTTTTCTCTCTCTCTCTCCCCAACTTCACCTATTGTTTACTCCCTTCCCCCTAACCCAACCACATCTTTAGCACATATAATCAAAATTTTCTCAGCTTCAAACCATTGTGAAGAAGGGTCATTGGACCCAAAACATTAACTCTGCTTTCTCTCCTCAGATGCTTCCAGATCTACTGAGTATTTCAAGCAATTTCTGGCTCTGTATCAAAAATATCTAGCCATTTAAGAGTAGGGAGAAAAGACAAATGTAGTTGCAGTCGGGACTAGCAGAGTCTGGGGGAGTAGACTGCGTTCCCTTTGTCACGGTGGCTCAGTGGGGCGGTACGGTGGCAGAGAAAGCGGCATGGTGGCAGAGTAGTAGGCAGCATGGTGTTTCAGTGTTAGCATTGCTGTCTCACAACCCTAGGGACACAGGTTCAATCCAGCCTCGGGTGACTGTCAATGTGGACTTTGCACATTCTCCCTGTTTGTGCATGGGTTTCCTCTGGGTGCTCTGGTTTCCTCCCATGATCCAAAGATATCCAGGTTAGGTGAATTGGCTATGCTCAATTGCCCACAGTGTTCACGGATGTGTAAGTTAGGTGCATTGGTCAGGGGAAATGTGAAATAATAGTTTAGGGGAATTGGTCTGGGTGGGTTGCACTTTGAAAGCTCGGTGTGGATTTGTTGGGCCAAATGGCCTGTTTCCACAAGGCAGGGATTTTATGATGATTTCTAAGATGATAGACCTCCAGCATGGGGTTTTTAAAAAGGGAAGTAACATCTGAAGAATCTGTTGAATTTGAATGTGACTGAAGTTGTGGACAGAACATGTCTACAGGTGCTTTATTTTAAATGGAATTCCAGAAGATATTTGATAATGTCTCTCATAAGTAAGGCATTACCAAGGGTAAAGTTCATGGAATTGAAGGAAAATTATTGACCTGGTTAAATTGGTTGAACAGAAGGAGACATCTAGTAAAAACAAAACAGGAGCACACCAAGTAGCAGAACATGAGTACTTGTGTCTGCAAGGATCTGGAGTTGGAACTGTTCGTTATATCCATTAATAACTTAGAGTCATAGTCACAGAGATGCATGAGGTGATAGAAAGCTAAGTATCCAAATTTGTAAATTTGCTTTTTTTTTTCCACATGCTGATATCTTTATGATTGCCAACTAGAAACAGATATTGATAAATTCAGTGAATAAGCATGACTGAGGCAAATAGGTTTTAATGGAGGCAAGTATGAAGTCATCTACATTTGAACTGAAACCTTAGAACAAGAGTATGTTCTAAATGGTGAAACACAAGAAACAGTGCAGTCCAAAAGAGAATTGGAACTCAGCAACAATAATTAAAATGTTGTGAACAAGTACAGAAAGTAATTTTAAATGCTAATGAAATGCTGATCTTTATATCTAGAGATCTAGGATATACAAGCAGTTAAGGCAACATATTTCAATTCATTAAAACTCTGGTTAGACTACCTGGATCACTATCAGCGATTCTAAACATCATGCTTCAAAGGAAATATTCAACTTGGAAATAGTGTACTTATATTTATTAGACTGATATCAGGAATCTGAAGGTTAAGCTACAAGGCGTATAGAATGTAGGGGTGTAATCTCTCTAATTTTGAGGTGAACAAAGGTTTAATCGAAGCTTAGATATTAAAGTGAACCATGAGGGTAAATAGGAACTGTTGGGGAGTCTGGCATCATGGACATCGACCAAAAAAGAAGAGCCAAACCTTTCAGGAATGAAAGTAGGAAACCCCTTTTTCATGCAATATAGGGCAAAGTTGAGAATGTATTTTCTGCAAACAGCATTTGAAGTAAGTTTTAAAATTATAATTAAAACTTGATCCAAGATTGATCATCTTTATTTTGCCAATAGGGAAAAAGGTCAATCAATCAAAGGAGTTAAGTCACTGATCAGCCATTATCTCATGGCAGAACTGATTCAAGGTACTAAATGGCTAATACCCATGTCTCACCATTTAGCCAATGCTCCAACCCAAGATAAGTAAAAAAAAAAATCATTCCTGAAGTTATGGAGAAAGAATACAAGACATTGGATCAAAAGTACACATCTTATTAAGTATTCAGCCACAAAATAAATGTACCTCCAGCTGCCTAATCGCAGACTCTCGTTCTTTGATAAGCTCCAAGTCCTCCACTGTAATTCCATCTTCCATTTGATCTTGAACCTGATTTGGACTATATAACATTGAAAACAATTGTTAGTACTGAGATGAGGTTATTTCAAAACATTTCAGCATTACAACAAAAGCTAGTTCCTCTAATTTTCATTAATATCTATTGAGCTATACTTACATGACACCTAATGTCATTGTTACTAACAATATTATTATAAAAAGTTCTAGATTCAACAGATTTACCTGCACCTAGTGAGATCATGTATACTGTTCTATTGGCAAGCAATGCATCTTTGCCAATTACTTATAATTTGCTTTCATTCAAACTACTTTCCAGCTTCTAGATGAAGTCACTCTTCCATGTGTATTAAAATATTATGTTTTCAGAATTCTCAACTTCTGGAAGAACTAGTTATCGAAAAAGATCAGTGGTGACCAAACTCAAACAAACATTAAATATTAATTGATTCGTGGTACAATTCTTGTGGAAACAGCAGATCAAGAGCTTGAATTCCAGTCCAAGATCACAGCACAGAGTCATAGCTACGTATAGCACTGAAACGGACCCTTCGATCCAACTCGTTCATGCCGACCAAATATCCTAACCTAATCTAGTCCCATTTGCCAGCACTTGGCTTGTATTCCTCTAAACCCTTCCATTCATATACCTGTACAGGTGCCTTTTAAATGCTGTAATTGTTCCAGACTCCACCATTTCCTCTAGCAGCTCATTCTATACATGTACCATCCTCTGCATGAAAAAGTTGCCCTAAGGTCCCTTTGATGATTTTTCCCTTTCATCCGAAACCAATGCCATCTAGTTCTGGACTCCCCCACCCCAGGAAAAAGACTTTCTCTGTTTATCCTATCCATGCCTCTCATAATTTTTTAAACCTCGATAAGGATACCCCTTAGCCTCTGACCCTCCAGGCAAAACAGTCCCAGCCTATTCAGCCTCTCCCTATAGCTCAAATCCTCCACTCTTGCCAAAAAAGATTTACAAGGATGTTGCCCTTTCAAATTTCATAACATACTTCTGATAAGAAGGAGACTAGAATTGCATGTATTTACCAAAAGTGGCCTAACCAATGTCCTGTATAGCCATAACATGACCTCTCTACTCCTATACTGAAACGCTCTAATCAATAAAGGAAAGCATACCAAAAGCCTTCTTCACTAACTTATCTACCTTGAAAGCAACTCTACTTTCAAGGAAGTATGAACCTGCATTCCAAGGTCTCTTTGTTCAGCAACACTCCCTAGCATTAAGTGTATAGGTCCCACTCTGATTTGCTTTTCCAAAATACTTGGGCGCCTATTCAGCTCTCCCTATAGCTCAAATCCTCCACTCTTGTCAAAAAAGATTTACAAGGATGTTGCCCTTTCAAATTTCATAACATACTTCTGATAAGAAGGAGACCAGAATTGCATGTATTTACCAAAAGTGGCCTAACCAATGTCCTGTATAGCCATAACATGACCTCTCTACTCCTATACTGAAATGCTCTAATCAATAAAGGAAAGCATACCAAAAGCCTTCTTCACTAACTTATCTACCTTGAAAGCAACTCTACTTTCAAGGAAGTATGAACCTGCATTCCAAGGTCTCTTTGTTCAGCAACACTCCCTAGCATTAAGTGTATAGGTCCCACTCTGATTTGCTTTTCCAAAATACTTGGGCAAGGATGTGTGAAGAATGGACTACATTTTGAACATCTTCAACATATTTGCGTGGGGTCTGCATCCAGACAAATCTGTAACATTATTGTACTCTCCACAACCTATTTACCATTCTTTCAGACCTCACTGTATATAAATTAGCTGGTAGTTTTACCTCCATAAGTAATTATCTTTCAGAAAAGCATACCTTAGCTGTGAAATACTTTTGGACGCACTGAGGAAATGTTAAGATATTATGCAAAAAACAATTTCTTCTTCTTGGAAGCAGACAATGTACAATCTATCTTCCTTACCCTTCAATTGACACCAGTTTCCCATCATTTTCATTATCAGGTAAACCTTGCTAGAGAAAAAGACAAAACAAAAGGCTATTTAAAAAGGGATGAAAAAGTAATTGAATTTCCTCTTCAAAGTGTATGACTTTTGAACTAGGATATCTGTAAACAAAATCAGCAATAAATTCAGATACAAGTTCCCACATGAATTTTAAACTATTACTTCTTTTATGTAACTGACTTATGATGCAATTTGAGCAAGTGGTATTTTTTCCATTTTCTAACATTTGCAGCTCTTCTCTTCCCTTCTATATTCCAAATGTATGCAAATGTTTTTGTAAAATAGGTTAGATTTTGCTACAGCTGATTGGACTGAAAGAAGTGAAAGAAGGGGCATGATTGGAGATCCTGATGAAAATAAGCCCCATACATGTATTTGATGAGTTTGCAATTAATTTTCTTCCCGTAGTAAAAGCATGTTAAGACAAACGAATATCTTGAATGCTAATAGATCTAATGAGCAATCTCGTCAAATTTTCTTATACCTGGGTGGAAATTCGCCCATTATAAATTAGCATAACAGAAAATCTGGTTAAAGTTTCAAACTGGCGGAACAGAAGTAAAACGTGTTCTAATATTTCTTCCCATATTTCATCTCCAGTTTGGAATTTTAAGTATGCTAGAAATGAGAGACATAAAATTGTGGCAAAGATAATTTATTAATAGAACTTGGAATAATTAGAGAACAGGTTAATGCTATAAGTTTTATTTTACTGGGAACTGAAAAAGTTTCATTTCTCTGAAACCATATTAATAAAAATGAGGGTATCATTTTATGATTCAATAGACTGATAAAAATTTAGACTGAATAGCCATTGTGGACAGTTTATTGTGGACATGTATGAATGATAAGAATCAGAGGTCAGGAATCCTGTAGTGAGTAAATCACCTCGAGATTCCAAAGCCTGCCCATCAGTCACAAGGCTCAAGAAAGAAATGTGATTGAATACTTCCCACTTAGCTGGATGACTGTGGCTTCAAGAATACTCCAACTTGACACCATCCAGAACAAAGCAGCTCACTTGATTAGCATCACATCCACAATACTCAGTAGCAGCAGTATGTGTCATCTATAAGATGCACTGCAGAACTTCACAACCACTACTATCTAGAAGTACAAGGGCAACACATACATAAGAACACAGCCACCTCCAAGTTCCCTTCGAAGCCACTCATGATTCTGACTTGGAAATTAATCGCTATTCCCTCAATGTTGCTGAGACAAACTCTTGGAACTCCATCCCCAACAGCACTGTGGATGTACAAGTTTGGACTGTAGCAGTTCAAAGGTACTAATGATTATCTTCAAGGGCAACTAGGGATGGACAGTAAATACTGGCCCAGCCTGCAAAGTGCATATTCCATGAATGAAGAAGAAAATGTCAAATACAAACAATGAAGCCATTGACTAAAAGTAAAAGGTAGCTGAGGATAGTAGATAAAGGAGTTATAACATTCTCAATTAGGTAGCAGCACAAATGAGATAGGGAAGGCACTTCTGTGGCTGCTGTATCAAAGCTGATCAAGAAAAAAAAACTATATGTAGGGATTATAACAGGCTCATGGAAGGTGTGAGATAACACAAGGGTGTACTTTTACTCCAAGGTTTAAACAAAGAACATGACACCACTGGGCATCTCGTATTAAAGGAGAACCTTTTGCAGGACAAAAATTATCCTATCAATATATCAAGTAACTTGCCACATAATGTTGAACTCTTTAGGACATTTCTGAAAAAGCAAGGCACAGAGAGGTGGAATAAAGAACAGAAGAGCTGAGAATGCATGCCAGCCACATTGGTTGGGTCAACCAGAGTGCAGCATACTCATATGTTGTTGCTGTGTAATGAGTGTTTCGAACCCATCTTTAAATTCCCACAACAGCTAAGGTCACCATGAAAGCTCTTGCCTTTAAACTTTCCTGAGGCCAGGTGACCTGTAGGTTAAAACACACAACCAATGGTTTCTCTCTAATGAGAGCACAGCCCTCTGGGACTATGGTGACTTCAGTAAAAAGAACTGCAGATGCTGGAAATCTTGAAACAAAAATAGAAATTGCAAGAGAAACTCAGCAGGCCTTCTTTCTTCCTGGCCTACCATTATCCATTCCTTTGTTTGGTCTTTCTCACCCTCTAGGCTTTGTCTCCACCCACTTTAGGTTTATGACCTAATCCCCATCCACCCAGTGTTCGTCATATACTGTATACCACCATTTCCTAGTTACCACTGGTTCTGATTTAGGGTCACTGGATTCAAAATGTTAACTTTGCTTTCTCTTCACAGAGGGCGAAAGTGAGTACTGCAGATGCTGGTGAAGGGCTTTTGCCTCAAACGTCAATTTTCCTGCTCTTTGGATACTGCCTGACCTGCTGTGCTTTTCCAGCACCACTCTAATCTTGATTCTTTCTCTTCACAGATGCTGCCAGAGTTGCGCAGTCTCTCCAACAATTTGAATTTTTGCTCAAGCGATCTTGCGTTACCTAGCTGACCTTATTTCTCTCAATATGACAAACCTGCCAGCTCAGGAATCAGGCTGATGAACATTTGATGCATTCCCTGTATGACATATACACCAAAACTTTACACAACATTCCCACTGTGATCTTACCAAGGCCTTGTACAGCTCCATCATTGTTGATATCATACTAACTGGCCTGTAATGCCTTATTTCTCTCACTCTCCTTTCTCGCATTGTGGTGTTACATTTACTAGCTTTCCAAATCTCCCCTCTTCTCATTTCTTCCTTTCTCAACAGCAGTTTGAGTTTATAAATTTCACCACACTGCTAACTTTCTCAAAATTACAGCAAGTCTTACCTAGCAGGTTCCATTCTTTCCCAGCGCTATTGTGTATACATCTTCACCCATTCTTCATGACTCAGAGGCAGCAATACTGCTTTTCTCTCTTCCATTCTGTACGTAGGGGAAAGGGGAAAAATCTAGTGCTGTTCTGTTCTACTCTCAGTCCTTACAGGGCATGAGAGAGAAAATTTCTAATATCATAATTATGGCTCAGTAATATTTTCTGATACAGCAAGATACTGGCTGTATATGCTGTCTTGTGATTTGGTATATGGCTGTGTGGAAGGGAGATAAGGACTGAGATAAGAACTCACGGTGGCTCAGTGGTTAGCACTGCCGCCTCACAGCACCAGAGTCCCAGGTTCAATTCCAGCCTCGGGTGACTGTTTATGTGGAATTTGCACATTCTCCCAGTGTCTGCATGGGTTTCCTCCGGGTGCTCCGGTTTCCTCCCACAGTCCAAAGATGTACAAGTCAGGCGAATTGGCCACGCTAAATTGCCCATAGTGCAAGCTGCATCATTCAGAGGGGAATGGGTCTGGATGGGTTACTCTTTGAAGGGTTGGTGTGGACTGGTTGGGCTGAAGGGCCTCTTTCCATACTGTAGGGAATCTAATCTAAACCAAGAACACACTTTCCTTTAAATAATGTGCCATATCCAATTGTGGGTAATTGCATAATGTTGGGTTCAGTGGCCAGCCTCTACTGCACATGCTGTCTTGTTCTCCTGCCTTTGAGGAGGAATATGGCAGCACTCCACACATTCACATGATGGTATAGCAGCTCAGCTGGGTGGTTCAATATTTCCCTGTCTCATGTTTCTACCTTCACATTGTCCTAGCCAATGGGTTGCAAGAGTCATTTTTCTTTTAAACCACATGGGTATTTAACGATTTTTGTTTCCCCCCTCTCCACCCTCAATCAAATTTTTCCCAAAGTCGCTAATATGGTTTTCTGTCACAAATCTTCTCCATAGCAGGCTCAATATGGACGATAAACTCAATGAAATTATTCACATTAGTTTGGCCTCAGAAGTTCTGATACAATCATAAAATAACCAAAATTTACACCTCGTCAGTTCTGAATTCAAATGGGTGCGATCTTAAATTCTTTAGCTGAGGTTTCATCTGGTTATAGTATAGAACCAAGGAGCATTCTAAAATATATATAAGATTTAAGTTAAAATTAATACTACCACCATAAAGGCAGCATACAATTAGGAGGAGTAGGCCAGTCAGTCCTTTAAAGCATGCTCTCTCCTGTTCATTGCCTGATCCCCTATCAATTCTTTGCATGACAAGAATCTATCTACCTCCGCCTTAAAATATTCAGGACTCTTCTGCTCTCAACTTTTCAGGAAGAAAAGACTGATGAATTTTCAAGAGAAGATATTTTGCTTAATCTCTATTATAAATGAGCCCCTCCTTAACTTTAAACAGTGACACCCCAGTTTTAGATTCTTCCTCAAGAGGAAACACTCTCTTCACACCTACCCTTTCAAGACTACTCAGGGTATAACGTTTCAAATATGTCACCTCTTAGTCTTCAAAACTCCAAGGGATAAAAGCTTCACCTGTCAAATCTTTCCTCATAAGGCAGTACTCCAGATGTAGTCTCAACTGTGCCCTGTATAACCGAAGCATAACCTATTTTTGTATTCAATCCCCCTCATGATAAACAACAACACAGTATTTTCCAAATCAGTCTGTTCAGATTTGTCATTATACCCCTATACAAGTGGAAGTTGAACCCAGGACTCCTAGCCCAGAGGTAGGGACAGTACCACAATAGCCACTATGACAGCATTCTACTAACTTTCTTAACTACTTGATGCAGCTGCATATTAACCCTTTTGCAAATAATTTACAAGGACCCAGTTCCCTTTGTGTGTCGAGAGTACTGCAATCTCTCAATGCTAAAAAACCTATTTTTCTATTCTCCCTGCCAAATTTCCCTGGACAACTTCACATTATATATACTTGATTTACCATATTATTACCCACTCACTCAACCAGCCACATTAAAAATAATCTTTGTGTAGAAACTTATCAAACACCTTCAAGAAATCCAAAATACATGCTCTCACTAGTTCTCTTTTATCCATAGCGCACTACAACATCTTAAAGAACTCCAATACTGTAGTCAAACATAACTTGCCTTTCACAAAGCCATGTTGACGCTATCCAACTACTTTGACTCTCTCCAAATGCCTTGCTATAGCTTCTTAAACAAAAGGTTCTAACATTTTCCCTATGGCAAATGTTAAGCTAGCTGGCCTGTAATTTCCTGCTCTGTCTTCTTCCTTTTTTGAGCAAAGGTGTTACATCTTCAAATATAATAGGACTGCCTCCAAATCAAAGAACTTCAGAAAGGTAAAGCCAATTACATCTCACTAGCCATTTCATTACAAACACAAGGATGACGTTGATCCAAACCAGGGCATTGCCAACCCAACATTGCAACAACTTACTTAGTACCATGCCTCCAGTGACTGCGATTTTCCCATTTTTTTCATTTCATGATTTATCACTGCTTCTGAAATGTTACTTGTATCCTCTTTGGTGAAGGCATGTAAAATATCAGTTTAATTCATCTGTTGTTTTGTTTTCTGTTAGTAGTTTTGTAGTCTGACTTTCTATAGGACGAACACTCATTTTATTATCTGTTTCCTTCTCTAATTTTTTATACTCCTTGTTAGCTTTTTGTTTTGGATATTTTCCCACTTGACTAATACTTGGTCATGCTTTTTAAATTTTCCAAACTGCTACCTGTCTGCACATTTAACATTTCAAGTTACCTAGAAATGGTGCATCTATCCCTTGGAGCTTGTTACTTGTTGGAATGCAACTATTTTGTAGGTTCTGAAATATCCCCCTGAATGTCTGTCGATGCATCCCGCGTGAACTATGCTTTAACCTAATTTACCAATATACCTCAGTCAACCCTGCTTACATGGTCCCACAACTGCCCTTCCTTAATGTTCAAAAGATAGCCTCAGATATACTCCTCTCTTTCTCAAACTGACTGTAAATATTAAAATGTTTTTAAACATCTAAACAGCTACAATAATACATGTGGGCGGCACGGTGACACAGTGGTTAGAGGGGTAAATGTAGGGATATGGGTGGGTTGCGCTTCGATGGGTCGGTGTGGACTTGTTGGGCCGAAGGGCCTGTTTGCACACTGTAATGTAATCTAATCTAATGTAATCTAATCTAATGTGCACATTCATCAACTATTCAGGTTGAAGCATGAGGTTTTTACTTGAACAAAGTCTACAGGCAATGGAACCTGGGCATCATTACCGTAAATATAAATGCATAATTATCTGAGGGATACCATTAAGATTTTCCACAAGCTGGCTCTTGATGTCTTTAAAACAGTCTTTAGCACCCAGTAGATAGTTGCGTTCACACCAACAGGTGGGTGAGAAAACCCATTATCTAAATGCTTAAGGGACAGCACCAGGGTTAATTATTATGGCACTATAACTGAACTCATTAAGTCATAATAACAACTTTGCAGCACATAAATGATGGTACTTGCTTCAGAACATTCCGGTTGTCAACAAGCCAACAATTTTCAGATCAGTTGCCCAGATGTGGCAACACCTATTACCTCATAAATCAAGAAATTTAGTGAACACATTTGTTAGTCTTGGTTTCCAAGCAAGCAAAAAAACCACCAAAAATAGTATCTGTAGACAAAGATATGGCTGACAATGCATTCTGTCTATTCCAGCAGTCCAACTTTCAATGCTTCCCCAGTGGGACTCTGCCTTCATCTGTCCAGTACATGAATGCAAAGTCCTCCTTCATCTCCTTGAAAACATTCTTTGGTCAAATTTTTGCTCATCAGCCCGACTATCTCCTTATGTACTTGAGCAAAAAAGTTCTTTGCAATAATATTACAATGAAGAAACTAAAGATGTTTTACTATGTTAAACTTGCCATAAGGATTTGTTATGGAGCCTATCCTAACCATTGATCACGATTCTCCCAAAACCTAGGTTTTGCACCAAGTCTCAGTAGAATTATTTTCAACCAAAAATTGAGCTACCTGAGAAGAGGGATGGCTATCTTTGACTTCATTGTCACACATCGCCGAAGGGCCTGTTTCCACAAAGTTATCTAATCTATTCTAATCTAATCCCTAATTAAAGGAAATTAAGTTCTAGCACTTTAACATACAAAAATGCACTTGGTAAAGGTTATATTAACCAATTGCAAAAATAACTCAATTTCTCAATTAATAAAACAAATGATTTCAGTGTTCCTGTTCAAGATAGATTTCTGAAACATTGTTGACAAATTCTTAGTTTTGGTATCTTGACTGGTTTAACTCAATTCAGAGTTGAGGGGAAAGGATTCCAGTACAGCCACAAGACTGGTAGCTACCTGATCATAAATTGTCCAAGTATAGCTTACCCACAAAAATATAGGTCAAACCCAACTAAGTCAATTATAGTGCCTTCAGTCTGCTCAGTTCATCTGCAAACTGATGCCAGAGACTGTTGATAGCGCCATCAAGCAGCACTCCAAAGCAATAACCTGCTCATTGACACTCAATTTAGTTTCAGCCAGGGCTGACAGCTGCTGACCTTATTACATCCTTGGTCTGAACATGCTCAAAAGAGCTAAACTTCAGAGGTAAGGCAATAGTGACTGCATTCAGCTAAATGTGGCATCACGGAGTCCATGCAAAACTATAATTGATGGGAATTGAGGATTGGAGTCATACCAATCACAAAGGAAGATGGCTGTAATTGTTGGAGGTCAGTCACCTCAGCGCCAAGACATCTCTGCAGGAGTTCATCAAGACAGTCTCCTGGATCTAATCATCTTCAGCATCCGCTACATTCAATGGCATTACCATCACTGAATCCCTGACAATCAACATCCTGTGGATTACCACTGACCAGAAACTAACTGAACTAGCCACATAAAAGAGTGGCAACAAGAGCAGATCAGTATTTAAAAACTTGGTAACAAGTAAAAACACCTGAATCACCAAAGCCTTCCACTATCGAAAAACAACAAGTTAAGAATGTGTTGGAAAATTCTCCATTTGCCTGGATGCATGCAACTCCAACAACACTCGAGCAATTTGAAACCATCAAGGACACAGCATCTCACTCGACTGACAACCAACACACAGTGCCAGAAGTGTGCTCCATGTCCAAGATGAACAGCAGCAACTCAGAAAACCTCCTTCAAAAGTATCTTCCAAGCTAACAAACTTTACCAATTAGAAGAATGACAGCGTCCCTCCAAGTCTCACACACGTGATTTGTAATTATATCACTATTCAAGATTCTGACGCTCTCGACTTAACAGTACTGTTGGTGCCCCTATAGCCCAAGCACTGCTATGGTTCAAGAGGTAGGATACCATAACATTCTTTGGGAAAATGAGAGAGATTGGCAATAAATGTTAGCTTTGCTGGCAACACTTCTATCCCATAAATGAATTTTAAAAACTACCTCCATCCACACTAGAGAATGAATAAATTTAATAAGGCTAACTGGAATAAAATACAAATACTTGGCATCTGATGTGGGAAATCCTACTAACTTCGTACAATAATTCCCAGCTGCCAGCCCTATATTACATGCTTTTTTATGACATTCCCCTCTCTGCCTCCTGCTGTCTGAAATCATGAGCTGAATGTGTGTGTATTTTTGAAGCTCAAGGAACAGGCAGAGCCTAACGGCTTACTTTCATACTGCTACTGTTCAAGAAATAGGGAATGGCAGCAGCAGGGAAAGTTGGAGAGGAAAGCAACTGCCCTGCTAATAGGAGGAGAGACATATTCACCTGGGGGGACTGGAGCAGGGACAGAGCAAGATCCATTTCAGCAAGCAGCAGGGCATACAGTTTATGAAAGTATTTAAACAAAACAGATTACCACCGAATTCAATTTTATTTCATAATTTTAATTTGTGCTGAATTAGTGAGAACTGGAATGTTTGGTTCTCATTCAGATCACATGATACACAGCTGTGAATTAGAATGTATCCATTCAAAAACGTTGACTCCAGTTCTCAAAACTTTCTCATCAACCTACGGGGGCAGGGCTATCAGATCCAGTCAGGAGAATGGAGAAGAGTAGCTGAGAAACCAAGGTAAGTTTTAATATTCACCTGCTGCCCAACTATCCGCCGTAGGCAGCACTGTTTTTAAAATTAAAATACTGAAAATGCTGCAAATCTGAAACAAATACAAAAAATGCTGGAAAATACAACAGCTCTGGCAGCATCTGTGGAAAAAGAAGCAGAGTTAACGTTGATTCCGATGTGACTCAACTTCAAAACCGAAGCAATCTCTGAAGAGGAGTCTTTTTTGGATTTAATGTTAACTTTGAGTTTGTTCAGCGTTTTCTTGTACTTGTTTGGCACCAAATCATATTAACAAGATTCTAGTTACAGAAATATTGATGAAACTGCTTACATTAACATTGGGGAAACTCAATTAAGTAGATGTCAGGTTATGATTTTGGTGTACAGTATATTTTTGTTGGTTAACTTGAACTTCAAATTAAGTAAATGGTATCTCAAAACTAAAACTAAATTCACATTCTCATTTATCTGTCACTGCAGAAACATTTCAAGGTTAGTTTTAATGTCAAATCTAGAGATTGCAGAAGGGTCAAAAGAGGTGATGGATTAGGAGCATTGCCAGTGTACCTTTGAAAATTGAGCCCAAACATTGCTGAGTGGCACTATGCAGACACACAAGAAGTTTGGTTGGAGGTTTGAGGGTGTCCAAGAATCAAATTTTGGGGAGTTGCAAGGGTAATGAATCTATTGTTGTATATTGTATGATAAGAGTAAAATCAAGTGAGGACTGGACAGCAGAAGTCAGGCATTAATTGAGGTTGGTAAAGTGAACATGTCAAAGGCTGAAATTGACTAGCAAGCAAAAAGCACAACTGTCAAAAAGACTAACTTTGGTTCAGCCTGTTTCGGTGCTTTGCTGAAAACACACTTAAGATTCGAGCAGGGAGTCGAGTGAAAGATAGGTACAACTATGGGAAGTGATTACATATTTGATATGCTGAACAAGAACCAGGAATTGAAGATGGATCAGTAGCAAAGTTGCCATTTTTGGCAGTGCACTCGTAATTTATCAAAGTGAACGTTGTTCTAGAAAGGATTTTTTTTCTATTGGTGCATGCATTATAATTTAAGGGACTTGCAGGATGCTATATGGTTTATAGGGACCATTGGTCAGTAATTTGCAAGGACACAGTTAAATATGTGCTTTGATAAAAAGGGGAAGAAAATAGGAACATAGAAACATAGGAGCAGGAGTACGCTATTCAGTCAATTGAATTTGCTCCATGGCTAATAATTACCTCAACACCATTTCCCATACTACCCCATAATTCCTCAATGACATTAGTATCTACACAAATTGGTAGTCTAGCTGATTGCAATATGGAAAGGTATGAAAATCAAATGTATGCAGAGCGAACTATTTAACACTCCAGCTATCTGTACTGCTCGGAAAGGAAGTTGGCCAATCATAGCAATTCGTTGGAAATGGCTTCAATTCAATAGGACACAATACCTGTACAGGGGAATCAGAAAGTGATGGAGCAGAAACTAGAAAGGGAGAAAGAATTGGTTTCTAGGCCAGAGCCAACTGAAGTTTGGCTTCATGGCCAATAGAAAAGCAAGGTAAGTCAGCAACAAAACAACATTATCACTGGTCAGAAATAAAACAAAAACTGAATTTTAGTGTTGTTTGTAAGTAATTCTGTACCAGGAAGTGATTTTATTTTAAGACGTAGCTGGAAAACAATAGGAGGAGTAAACCATTCAGCCCTTTGAACCTGCTCTGCCAATCACGGCTAATCATCCAACTCTAATTGGTTCATGGCTTCTCCCAATGTCCACTGATCCTTTTAGCCCCAGGAACTATCTTACTGAAACATGCCTTTCTGAGACAGAATTCCACAGGCTCACCACTCAGTGAAGAAACATCTCCTCATCTCAGTCTTAAATGGTCTCCTCTGTATCCTTAGACTGTGACCCCTGATGCTTGACTGTCGGTCATCAGGAACGTTCTTGCTGTATTCACTTTGTCTACTTCTGTTAGAATGTAAAAGGTTCCTAAGAGAATCTTCGCCCCTCATTCTTTTAAGCTCCAATGACATAGTCCAAACTAATGTAGTCTCATTTCATATGTCAGTCCTGCCATCCTAGAAATCAGTCTGATCAACCTTTGTTGCATTACCTCCATAGACAGAACATCTTCCCTCAGGTAAGATGATCAAACATTGCATACAATACTCCAAAAGTGCTCTCAACAAGGCCCTCTACAATTGCAGTAAAACATCTCTGCTTCCGTACTCAAATCCTCTCATTATCAAGGTCAACATACCATTTTTGCCTTCTTCACCTGCCTGCTTACTTTCAGCAACTGGTGTACAAACATACCTAGGTCATGTTGCACCTCTCTTTTCCCCCAATCTATCATGCAGATAATCTGCCTTCCTGTTGTTGCTACCAAAGTCAATATCCTCACATTTGTCCACATTATTCTTTATTTACAATGTATTTGTCCACTCACTCAACTTCTCAAAATCACACTGAAACCCCATGTTTGCCCTCCCACCAAAGTATGTTATCTGCAGACTTGAAGATATTACATTTAGCTCCCTCATGTAAAGTATATAAATAAAAAAACCCTTTAGGGAACTCCAAGCATAATAAGCCTTGATTATACAGTGTGAATAGCTGAGGTCCAAGTAATAATCCCTGCGGTACTAGTCACTGGCTGCCACTCAGAAAATGGCCCATTTATTCCTATGCCTTGTTTCCTAACTGCTAACTTTTACTCTACCCACATCAGTACACTAATTCCATTCCAATCCTGTCACTGTTTTCCAGCTCCTCTGCTATTAAATCTTTTATAATGGATTTTAGCATACAAGGTAATTACAGAGCTTACAAATATCGCTTGCAGAGAAAACTCTGATTAAAAAGGTTAATCCATTGGGTGAATTGATAATAACTTACTGAAGAACTTTATTTATGTTCAATTAAATGCAAAGCATGTACACTTACAAGGATGATGAGGTAATTACCAATGGGTGTGGGAAGCTCAACAGCCAAGTGAGATCTGATTAGAAATGTGAAATGTGCAAGAAAAATCCATGAGATCTACCAGAACATAAGCTTAGAAATAACATTAGCCTGCTGCAAATTATTTAACAAATTGAGAGACGTGTTGAAAACCACAAAAGTCAATAAACTCATTTGTCCACATTATTCTTTATTTGCTATGTATTTGCCCACTCACTCAAATGGGCGAATTTGAATGAGTTGGCAAATACATAGCAAATGATAAAATGGAGCTAAATGATTTGTAAAATTTCAGCAATGTACAACAAGCATTTCCAGTTGAGTTGAGCTATTTTCTGTCTTGTCATAATGAATTAAATACTACTTCAAGTTGACAACTTAACTGTTGTTTTGATTTCTGAATGATCAAGAAGAAGAATGAACTGTAGAGAAGTTAAAACGAAAATCAAATTTCTTTTTCTTATGTAGGCACATCCACAGTGCTGTTAGCAAGGGAGTTCCAAGATTTTGATCCAGAGCCAGTCAAGGACTGACAATAAGTGGCTTAAAAAGGAATGTGAATGCGGTGACATTTCCTTCTTGACAGTAGAGCTCAGATATTTGAAAAGGGATTTGGCAAGTTGATGCAGTGAGTGTTGCATATGGTGGGTCATGACACTGCGGGTTAATGATGAAAGGAGTGAATATTCAAGTTGGTGGAAGAGGTGTCGATCAAGCAGAGTCCTTTGTCCTCAAGTGCTGGCAATAAATACCGAATACTTACCGACAGACGCGAGCCAGCACGTACTCTTGCTACAAATTCTTTTTCTTTTTGTGCAGCTTCTCGTTGGATTCTTTGAAAATTTGTTAGTGCTGTAGTGAATTCTGCTACTAAACGATCTTTCATTATCTTCCTCTGCCTCTGAGAAAAAAAATTAAAAATTAAGATACATTTCAAAACAGTAATAACGGTCACAAACAATATATTTGATATTGTAAAAAGTGTGGTTTACAAGAAAATTATACTTTCAACATCAAATTAGTTAGTAATAGCAATGTAAACTGCTCCAAGACAACAGCCACATCCACAAATTATGGGGAAAATGGATTTGAAGTCTTTTTTACGAAGGTTTGATTTTATTTGTAAACCTTAGTTTGATTTTAAATGTTTAAATGTTTTAAAACTCCTTCTAAAATGATTTTACTTACAAATATTGAAGTCAAATTAATAAAACAGAAATGTTTTGATATAAATGCTCATTAGTATATTGAGTGAATAGCTGCAGTGCCGAGACTTTTGTTTAATAGCTAGGAAAGATGTTTTCAATAATGATCAATACAGTGATACACTGGATTGATGATTTGGATATGATGGGGTGACAAAAAAAACCCTTACCTGGTCAGTTAAAGATTTTATTAATCCAAGTTCCCTTAAATTCTTCTCAGTTTCTTTAGCAAGGTGGTTTACTAACTGCTGCTTCTGCTGACTAAGATTAGAAAAGAAACATTCAATGTATAATCAATAATGTAAAACAATCAGTAGCAATCACAGGCAACAAGCAGCTCCTGGCAGGAATATCAAAACTGGCTCAAGGTACTTGACACCAACATTCACATTGTTTGTACATTTAGTTATAAAGCTGCATTGCATAATCAAGTTTATACAAATAGTAATTTTTAATTTGTTTTCAAGATTTCAGAATGTTGGAAAAGCTACATTTAGTGTTCATCTGTAGCTCGGCTGTGGGGCCTTCCCCAACCTCTACAATTTTGGTGCTGTTCATGATACAATTAGGTATGAAAGTCTGAGATTCTTTCCCAGCGATGTTAAAATAACAGCAGTTTACATCCAAGTCAAATTATCAGCATGAGCCTTAGAGGTGAAAGTGTTCCTGATATTGCTGCTTTTGCCTTTCTTGTTGTTATAAGGCACAGAGTTAATGGGTACTTTTAATATAACATTATTAAGTTACTCCAAAGCATCCTTCAATCACATAGCATGATGATGCAGACGTTGGATAATAAATTCAGAAATAGAGGTGGCAATGAAGGAAACCATACTCTCCAGAAAGGCACCACACTTGACCACTGAATATTGGGGTTCAGCTGGACATTGACAAGCAATATACAGCTTAACTGTCACTAGGAGAAAGTGAGGACTGCAGATGCTGGAGATCAGAGCTGAAAAATGTGTTGCTGGAAAAGCGCAGCAGGTCAGGCAGCATCCAAGGAACAGGAGAATCAACGTTTCGGGCATGAACCCTTCTTCAGGAATGTTAACTGTCACTAGCCACATTTCAGCCCAAACCTCCTTGTTAAAGGCCTTCAGATCTTAACATAAGCTTCACTGGCAGAAGTACTGTGAACTAAGCCAAGCTAAATGAGATCAGAGAACAGCTTCATTATAGACCAAAACAAAACAATGTCATTGATGAATTAGTTAACAAGAGAACTAAACAGCCCATTGTAAAAAGCTCCTGCAGACATGTCAAGGATCTCTAACAACATTCCTCCTGTGCATCAGGTACAACTTCAGCAACTGGAGACTTTTCCCCAGAGTTTAAGTTAGCATAGGTGGTGATAAAGGCAACCACTCTCACTTCTGCTTTTGACATTTAGCTCCTCCATCCCAGCTCAAGTGGGAGTAGGCAAACTAAGTAGAATAGCTATTGTAAAGGGGATACATTCCCACAGTCATACAGAAACATAGGAAGTAGGAACAGAAGTAGGCCACTCAATTAACTTATCCATATATTTCATACATCAGTATCTCAAACAAATTGTTTTTACATATAATAGTGAATAGTTGGGACGCAAATACTGATCTCTGCAGTATCCACTTATCACCACTTTCCACTTCCTGAAAGAAACCATTTATTCCTACTCCCTTTCCTGTCTGCTGATCAATTTTCAATGCATGTCAGTGCATTACCACCACTCCCATGTATTTTGATTTCACTTACTGACTTTTGTGGTGCTTTATCAGAAGCTTTTTGAAAATCCAGATATAAAACATCCACTGTTCTCCCTCATTTATTCTACTAGTTACGACTCAGAAAAATTCCATTAAGTTTGCCAAAGACTTACGACAGGGAAATTGTATAAGAGGATATTGTACAATTGTTGTTTGAAACAAGAGTCCTTTTATTACATCCTTGATAATAGTCTCCAGCATTCTCTCTTCTACTGACATTAGATTAACCATTTTGAAACTGCCAGTTGCCCGTGTCCCTCCATTTTTTAAACAGTGGAGTTGGATTCAATCAGTTAGGACTGTTCAAGAATCTGCAACATTTGAAAGTTGACAACAAATGTATCCACTATTTCCGCATTCATCCAATTTAAATCCCTAGAGATAGTTTATCAGGCTCCTGGGGATTTATCAAATTTCAGTCCCATTAATTTTTCCAATTTTTTTTAAAACTTAAACTAATTTCCTTTAATTCCACTTCCCCAAAAAACCCTTGCTTCTATAGCACATCTGTAAAGTTCGTGCGTATTCTTCAATGAAGCAGAACTAAAGTAGTTGTTTAATTGTTCTGTAATTTCCTTGCTCTCCAATATCAATTATCACATTTCAGATGGTGAGGAGACTGTATTTGTTTTCACTGATATTCTTCTTTCTACATACTTACAGTTGTTCTTACAGTTTATGCTCATACTCTATTTTCCCTTCTTAATCAAATTCTTGATCCTTATTTGCTAAATTCTAACTGCTCCCAGTCATTAGGCTTGCTCCTTTCTTGAGCAACTTTTACTTAGGTCCATAGAAAAATCTAAGAGCATCCTTAACTTCTTTTGTTAACTACATTTGGGCCAGTCTTCCTCTTGTGTTTTTTTGCTCACAATGAGTACATAACTGCTGGACTGCATGCATCAATTCCATAAAAAATAACCATTGCATGTCTACTGTCAAGCCTTATAATGAGATTACTCAGTTTATTGCAGGAACTCAGCCCTCAAACATTCATAATTTCCTTTGCTTTGATTCAGTACCCCGGTTTTGGATTGAACAACTTTAGTTTATATCACAATGAAGAATTTTATCATGCTATGGTCACTTTTTCCTTAAATCTGTGGCATCAGGATTAGCTCAGCTGCGCAAGAGGGAAGTAAAAAATGTGCAAGGCAAGAGTGATAGCAGGTTTAATCATAAGGAAAACCGACAGACGTTTCTGTAGAAGCAGGCATAACACCGGGATAGTTTGTTGCCATCCTGGTGTCAGAGTCAAGGATGCCACTGAGCAGCTGCAGGACATCCTGAAGGGGAGGGAGAATACCCAGAGGTTGAGGTCCATGTCAGTACCAAAAATATAGAAAGAGGGATCGAGTCTTCAAGGCAGAACGTAGGGAGCTAGGAAATAAATTACAAAGCAGAAGCATAAAAGTTGTAATGAAAATTTGTTTGCATTAGACGAGTTTTACAAACAGATCAGTAAACATCAAAGATTACTTTCAGTTTTATAAAGATCGAGATTTTTTTTTGCCCGGGGATTCAGTTCGCAGGTGTCTTGGTTTAGGTTAGACATACAGAAGTTTCTCCTAGAAAACGGAGTTAGTACAGGACTGTTAGGAAATAGATTCACCCTCAATGTAAGTGCTTTAATGTAATACATCCAGACGATAAGTATTTGTTTAGAACCCAGAATGGCTATTTGATGTTGAGGCAGTCTAAGCTAAGTTGTGTAACTAATCGATGAAGAAGCTCGAAAAACTCTCAAGACTAGGGATTAAAAGAAAAAGTTGAGTCAAACCTATAGATGAGAGCGAGAGAGAACAGAACTTTCTATATGACTCAACCACTACAGAATAATGATATTGGGAGAGATAGGATTCTATTTTATCAATACATTTCAAAAATCTTGCAAATTATATGTGAATAATTTGGTTTATTTTAGTTTCATTACTTTTGCACATTGTTAGAACCAAATCTGCAGCATTGCATGCTTGCATTCAGTGAAAGACCAAATTGTTAAAACAAAACAAAAACCAAAAGAAAATATGATTCGTCAAGGCAGACTCGGATCTGATTCATCCAGTAATAACATTATGTATGCATTGTTATGATCCCAGCTAATGATCAAGCTAAGCAACAGTCACCTGAAGTACAATACCACTGATCATACAGCCTTCAATGTCCATCCAGATTTTAATAATGAAAGGAAAGCCTGCTCTAGTAGAAGAAACCAAAGTTACAATGTCACGAATCATGCTAAAGCATCTTCTGTTTTATGAATGTATAAAAGAATCAGTGATGAAAAATTGATGAGAGTTAGGATATGGAAGATGATATGAACTGAAAGGAGTATGCTATTCATCTCTTCAAGATCTTCCCCAGGCCTCACCTCCTCTTGCATCAACTGCTCATAGCCCTCATCACCTCAATATAGTGCAAAAATATATCTACTGCCTCTTTAAATACTTTCACTTTCTTCACATCTCTCTGGGGTGGAGAATTGCAGACATTCACTATCTTCTGGGAGAAGAAATTCCTTTGTTTCTCAGTTTTACATGAGTGTATCCTACACTGTATCTGATGCTCCTATTTCGATACTCCCTCACTAGTGGAAACATCATCTCAACATCTACCCCATCAAGTCTCCTCAAAACCTTACATCTTTCAACAAAGTCATCCTTCATTCTTCTAAACTCTAAAGAATAAAGGCCAAATAAACCTATTCAGCAATTCTTGATAGGTTAGCACCTTCATCCCAAGAATTATACTACTGAATCACTTTTGAACTGCCTTCAATACCAGTATACCCTCTCTTAAATGTGGGGACCAAAACTAGAGACAGTACTCCAGGTAAAGCTTCACAAATACCAATATAGTTCTAACAAATCTTCTGCGTGTAGAAATATAAACTCCTCGCAATAAAGGCCAAAATTCCATTACTTTCTTAATAATTCAGAGCACCAGCATGCTTACTTTTACATTTCATTCATAAGAACATGTCTGTGCTGCACTTTGTTTTGGGAGTCACTCTCCAAATAAATTATCATCTGACTTTTGATTCTTCCTATCTAAGTGCATCACCTCAAACTTTATTACACTAAATTCCTTCTGCCACCTTTTTGCCCATTCACTCAACGTACATCCCCAGCAGATTCCTTGTATCCTTGTCACAAAATGCCCTCATCTATTTCTATATCAGCAGCAAATCTGGATACATTACACTCTGTCCCCTCCAAGAATTGAAGGTCGAGGATTGATCCTTGTGACGCTCCACTTGGTAAGTCTTTTCAGCCTGAAAAAGACCTTTTATATCCTGACTCACTGCTGTCTGTGGTAACCAATTCTCAATTTATCCTAATAAAAGTTGCCATAAACCCAGAGGACTACAGGTTGCTCTCTCATTCAAAAGAAATATAATTGGCAGTGAGCATAGCCTTAGAGTCCCCATTCCTCAAGTGAGGGACAAGGTTGATAAGGTGGCTTTCACCAGCTGTGGCTACCATGAAGATCCCGTCTTCTCAATCACACCCCTCACTTGAGGCATAATGACCCACAGGTTTAACTCATCGCCAGTCAGCGTTCTTTAATAATGAAGCAGTCTGATGATCCTCTGGGACTAGAGGGACTTTATCTAATCTATCCTAATACATTACCCCAGGACTGTGGGCTCCTAGTTTGTGCTAGTACCTTTTGTGTGGCACCCTATCAAATGCCTTCTAGAAATCCTAAAACACTACATTTGCAGGATCCCCTTGATCAACTCTGCTTGTTATATCTTCAAAAGAACCGGAATAGATTTGTCAAATGTGACTGTCCTTTTACAAAACCACGCTGACTCACAATGTGTTAAGCTTTCCTAAATGTTTGCTGTTTCTTCCAAAATAACAGACTTTAGCATTTTCCCAATGACTGATGTTAGGCCAACAGGCCTACAATTTTCCAGTATGTCTCCCTTCAGTCTTAAACAGGATATCATAGTGCGGGTTTTCCAGTCGGCTGAAACCCTCCTGGAGTCTGGAATATTGTGACCAATGCCTCCACTATCATGCAACACCAGGTTATAGTCCAACAGGTTTAATTGGAAGCGCACTAGTTTTCGGAGTGTCACTCCTTCATCAAATCATGTCCACAATCAAAGAATCCTGGAATCCCTATAGTGTGGTAGCAGGCCAGTAGGCCTTATGAATCCATACCGACCCTTCAGAAGAGCATCCCACTCAGAGATATTCCCCTACTTTGTCCCTGTAACCCTTAATTTCCCATGGCTAATCCACTTAGCCTACACATCCCTGGGCACTATGGGCAATTCAGAATGGCCAAATCCACCTAACTTGCACATCTTTGGAATGTGAAGAAATCAAGAGCACCTGGAGAAAACCCACATACAAGGGGTGAAACTCCACACAGACAATCCCTTTGTCCCTGGCACTATGAGGCAGTCATGAAGCACTGAGTAACCCTGCAGACTACCTCTGTTGCCATGTCTTTTAAAACCCTTGGATTTAGGGACTATCAGGTCTGCTTTCAGTTCCCTTAGAACGGTTAAATACTTAGTCCCCCGTGGCAGCAACAGTTATAAAACTTTCATCCCATTGGCACCTTGCTTATCTGCTGTCTGGTTTGTGAAACAGAGGGATGTCAACTGCGTCAGTTCATTTTCCACACCAGCTAAGGCTGACATGAAGGATCTCCTCCTCCAGCTCTCTGCTCACCTGAAACATAGGGGCTCTCAGGTTAAACCACCAGACATCTCTAACAAGATTGCTGCCTTATGATCTGATAAGGACTATGGCAAATTAAAAGCTCGAAAACATGACTGCATGTCTACAAAGCCACAATCTGGAAACAAATTCACTTTAAGAAGAAAGTTAAGACCAAACCCAATTTAATAAACAGCTAAGAAAATACAAAATAAATGCGGATTACTTGGACCTTCACCATAAATCAGTAAGACCATTACTAATCTACCTTCTATCTCACCTTCACCTTCCTGATGTACACCTATATTTCCTCTTTGAACATCATCATTGTGCATTGTGGCACAGAAAGGAAGCCAATGACCATCATTCTGTTCTGGCTGACACTTCATAGTGTGTTCTTGAGCATCCACTTTATTATGCTTTCCACCTTTTTTTCAAAGATTGGTCCACTTCCTCTTCATACCTGTCACAGATTCTCAGTTTCCTGTTTTTGAAAAATTATTTTATGTTCTCACTGTCTTCCTTACTTTACTCATCCTGCATTCACGCCTTTGTGTTATCAAACCAGCAAACAAAGGGAACACCTTTTCAAACATTCCCAAATTAATGAGTTCATTTATGAGCATATCTTTCTGATTGCTTAATTTTCATTGCCCCAAAAGAGTAATCTAGATTTTCCATCCATAAATTATACTCACAGCTGGTGTCGAAGTTCTAGATTATCCTCAGGTTTACCGAAGTAGCCCAAAGTATTTTGGATTTCTGCAGCTGAAGTGAAAACGTTACTGAATATTAAGATAATTAAAGACAAAATTAACAATTTTCAGCAAATGATAGCCTTGAATGAACAACTAATCTTAGAGGATGCACCAAGAACTACAGACAAACAGTGACAGTCATTAGCAGGTCTACTGAGTGGGGGAGATTCACCTTTCAAGTTTCATTAAAATTCCAAGTTGACTAAACTATAGCGACAGTCAAGTTGCAAATACTGTAAATTGATCCAATTCAGTGTCAGATTATCAATTTCAGCGTGAGATCATCATGTTTTTGACCACACATTGTAGCCTGGAAGCCAATTATTTCAATTCCAGCTCAGTTTGCTTCCTTTCCTGAAAAAGGAGTTTTTTTTTGACACCAGAAAACATTTGTGTAATCACTGGCTGACAGGACATCAGATTAGTATCAGCACTGATCAGAAGTTCCTGTAAACTATGAGCAAAGCAAACTCTAAAACAAGAGTTTCTCCAGTTGGACAGTAAAATTATACACATTCACATACCTGGACACACACAATCTCCAAAACCCATTGCCCTACATTTCTTCAATTGCTTAATGAACACCTACTTTCATTGTAGGAGGTTCTAATTAAGAAAGCTTGCAACAGCCAGCTATTTTAATATTCTAAACTTCCACTCTTGCATAGGATGGTCACCAGATACAATTCCAACTACTTATTTAAGGCAATATTGTCCAATATAATGAGAATTCAGATTATAGAAAATTGTACTATTAACAAATGTTAACACGAGTTATCAACACCATTATACCTCCTTTGATTTTAGTCATGTTTGCACAAGTGCATTTTAACTTCTGTGCATGTATATAAAATGGCAAAGCAAAAAACAAATCATTGACAGTTTAAATCAACCTAGATGAGGGACCAACTGGTAGATGCGCTGTGCTTAGACTTCCAGAGGAATGTAGATAAGCTTCCACATTAAGATCACTGCAAAAAATAAAATAAAATCTCATGGTGAAAGAAGCAGCACACTGGCACGATAGGAGATTGGCTGGATACTAAGAAGTAGAGTATAAGTGTAAATGAGTCTTTTTTAGGCATGTGATGAGTGGTGTGCCAAAAGGCTCAGGGCTGGGTACTCGACTGTTTACAATTTATATAAAAAACTGAGTTGAAGGGACAGAAAGCATGATTTCCAGATTTGCTAATATTACAAAGATAAATAGGAAAGGACAATGATACATAAAGATATTGATAGGTTAAATGAGCAGGCAAAGATCTGGCAAATGAAGTATAATGTGAGTAAACATGAAATTGTCCATTTGGCAGGAAAAATGATAAAAGAACAATATTATCTAAATGGTGAGAGAGTATGGATTCTGAGGTGCAGGAAGTGTACTGTGCATGAATTGCAAAAGATTAATATACCGGCACAGTTGGAAATTAGGAAAGACTATCACAGGGTGAATGGAATACAAGAGGAGGAAAATTATGGTTCAGTTATATAGGACAGAATCTAGAGTACATGCACAGTATTGGCTACGTTATTTAAAGAAAGATGTAAATGTTTGCAGGCAAGTCAGAGAAACCTCACTAGCCATTCTCTGGGATGGTCAGATTTTCTTCTGAGGAAAAATTAGACAGGCTAGGTTTGTGTCCACTAGAGTTTAGAAGAGTAAGTGGCAATTCAACAAACAAAATCAATAGTGGCGCTTGACAGGGGAGATATGGGGAGGAGGTTTCCTCTTATGCAAAAATCCAAAGCTAATTGTCATTAATTAAAAATTAGAGATCACCATTTAGAAATTAGGTGAATTTTCCTTTTCTTCGATGGTCACGAATTTACAGGACTCTCTTCCTGAAAAGTTGGTGGAAGCAAAGCCCTTGAATATTTTTAGGCAGAAGTGAATAGATTTATCTTGACCAAGGAGATGAAAGGTTACCTGAGTTAAGCAAGAATGTGGGTTTGTAGTTACAATCATTTGTAGTTACGGCCATGATCTTGTTTAATGACACAGCTGGCTGGAGGGGATGAATGGCCTATGCCTACTCCTGATTTGTATGTCCTGTAATACTACTGACCTCATCAATCACAATGATAAAGCTGATGTGTGTGGAGGCAGAAGGCTGGGCTGATACAATATGATAATGACGGCTAACCAAAGGATTTCAAACTGCAATTATTAACATATCTTTCTCTCAGAATGCAAACTTTAGAATCTCTGAAATTTCATTCTCCTTGTGGCATTTGTAATAGCAGTTGCAAATCAACTTATACCATTGCTACCCTCTGGTGGTGTAAGCAAAAATATACAGTATGGAGAACTACTGTAGTTTGTTAGTTAAAAAAAAATCACAACACCAGGCTATAGTCCAACAGGTTTATTTGGGAGCACTAGCTTTCAGAGCGCTGCTTTTTCATCAGGTGGTTCTGGAGTATATACACCACAACCACCTGATGAAGGAGTGGCACTCCAAAAGTTAGTGATTCCAAATAAATCTGTTGGACAATAACCTGGTGTTGTGAGATTTTTAACTTTGTACACCCCAGTTCAAAACCAGCACCTCCAAATTGTAGTTTGTTAGTGTCATTTTTAACTTTCCATGGAGTATGCAATGCATACACAGTTTTAATAATGCTCTTCCTGGCTTGGCCACAAGCCCACTCCTAGTTAGGTTAATGTTAACTGCACATGTGGGACTAGAGTCTTATGAATGTTTGCTTGACAAAATAGAAGCTCAGATCCCTTCTCTGATGAAGATGAGTGAACCAGTTTTTTTTAAAAATTACAATGTCATCTGTATTATTCCGTTCTACTGCCACAAATTGTCAGTTTTACCCAATTTGTTTTCATAATTTGGGATGTTAAATCAGTAAATTATCGTCTCACATAAAAATTATTTTTCTCATGTATACACCTTAAACAAGGCATTACTTTTGTTTATGTACCTGGTCAGTTTCAGTAACTTGTACAATCTAATTACATGTGATCTTGTATTTATCCAGTTAAAGTGCTCCATCAAATTGTCAATCTCATTATTATACTGTCAGTTTTGCACTTCACACCAACTCAAAGTTGATCATTAAATGATAAGGTTGGTCAATGAGACAAGAAGAGTGTAAAGACTTCGAATCCATTCTTTTTCATCATTTAATAGTTTTATAAGCATTTGCAGAGACTCAAGTGCACGTCATTGACAACCTTTGGTCACAGTTGTATACAGACCAGAAGGATCAGTGAGTTAAGAAAAAGATAATCCAACAAATGTACTATCATAGAATCTCTCCAGTGTGGATCTAGGCCATTCAGCTCATTGAGTCCACACTGACCCCCCAAACAGCATCACATCCAGCCCTCTACCCTATCCCTGTAACCTCATTTTTTCCATGGCTCTTCCACCTACCCTGCACATCCCTGGACACTATGGGCAAGTTAGCACGGCCAATCCGCTTAACCTGCGCATCTTTGGACTGTGGGAGGAAAGTTATGCAGACATGGGAGAAATGTGCAAACTCCACACAGATAGTCATTCGAAGGTGGAACTGAACACAGGACTCTGAACACAGCACTTGCTGTGAGTCAGCAGTGCTAACCACTGAGCCATGGTTTAGCTCCCTATACTGGGCTAGTGGCACTATAGTGCACATTTAATTAGCTTGTACAAGTTACTGTACATGCCCAACCAATATGAAACCAAAAGGTGGAAAACTAAAATTTCTATAGTTAACGCAAAGGAATTGATAGTCACTTGATGAATGATAATAAACAAGTTATATTCAAATAGTATAGCATTGTCAAATACAGTAGTCATCACATGTACTATGTGCAAGGCATTTTCAACCAAATTACTTATTACACTGGAATGGCAGTGCTTTTGAGTCCCTATACCTTAAAGTTTGTAATCTGCTCCTGATATCCCATCACATCATTAGAGAAGGTGATGGCCTAATGGGATTGTTAGAGTCAGTCAGAGGCAGAGTCAGATGTACAGCATGGAAACAGACCCTTTGGTCCAACTCGTCCATGCCGACCAGATATCCTAAATTAATCTAGTCGCATTTGCCAGCATTTGACCCATATACTGCTAAACCCTTCCTATTCATGTACCCATCCAATGCCCTTTAAATGTTGCAATTGTACCAGCCTCCACCACTTCCTCTGGCAGCTCATTCCATACACACACCATCCTCTCCGTCTTAAATCTACACATCATGGCATAATCAAAGTAAATATTTATTGCTGGACTGTTAATTCAGAAACCCAGGATATGTTCCGAGGACCCAGCTTCAAATCCTGCCACAGCAGATGGGGAAGGAAACTGCCTCGCTTACCTAGTGTGGCCTTCCTGTGATCGCAGACCCACAGCAATGTGGTTGACTCTTAACTGTCCTCTGTGTAATTTGGGACAGGCAATAAATGTTGGCCTAGTCAGAGATGCCCTTACTCCATGAATAAATCAAAAACAAACATTTCTTTATTCTTAAGACCCTCCTTAATACCGATCATTTAACCAGGCTTTTGACTGCCTCGACTTATGCCTGTTTCTTTAACTTGGTCCCCACTTTGATTCTGAAAATGTTTTAGAACACTAAAGGCAATATATAAATACAAATTGTACTGGAATACCTTTGAACTGGCATAATTACAATTCAGAGTCTATTCGAACATTTGTGTCAATAAATCCCTAGTGGGTTACCCTAGTGGTAAAAATTGTAGACCTGGTTTTTTTGACTACCTCCCAAATTCAGTCCCCATCAGCTTGCTAATACCAATGAACTTAACTATCTTAGACTGCAAATCAGGAGTGTAAACTTCAGAGTTCAGAGCCCTCAAAAAACTGTTGCAGAGTAATTTAAGGCACAAAGGGAGGGGGTTTTCAATCCATCGTATTGTTGTAGGTTCTCAGAGGAGCAAAGTTGAAACTTTATTGCTGGAACAGCACAGCAGGTCAGGCAGCATCCAGGGAACAGGAGATTCGACGTTCCGGGCACAGGCCCTTCTTCAGGAAGGGCCTGATTCCTGAAGAAGGGCCTGTGCCCGAAACGTCGAATCTCCTGTGCCCTGCATGCTGCCTGACCTGCTGTGCTGTTGCAGCAATAAAGTGACTTAAAATTTAAGGCACAAAGGGAGGGGGTTTTCAATCCATCGTATTGTTGTAGGTTCTCAGAGGAGCAATCCACTCACTGCTCAAATTCCGTAATCCATGAAAACTTATTTCCTTCAAGTCACCATCCGCTTTCCTCCTGAAATAACTGATAGCTCTACAAGGATGGTCAAAGTTTGAGCGGAGTGTTCCAGATTCTCGAGCATAAATACTTTCTCACATTTCTCCTGTATCTTTTGCCCAAAATCTTAAACGGATCCTCTGGTCCTTGTACGGTCTGCTAATGGGAATAGTCTTACCAAAATTTGTCCAGCAGTCAATCTTGCACACTTCTGTCAAATCTCACCTCAAACAAGTGGATGTTTTCCATTGTAGGAGAGTCTAGACTAGGAACACAAATTAACCCTATAGAGGTGTCTGATTTAAGACTGAAATAAGGATTTTTGTCACCCCAAGAGGGTTGTTACTTTGTAGAATTTTTGTCCCCACACAGGAGCGAAGGTCGTTTCACTGAATATGGTCAAGATGGTTTTAGACAGAACTTTGATCAACAAGGGAGTCCAGGGTTATGGAGGAGGAGCAGGAAGGAGTTGAGGCCATAAGCAGATCAGCCACGATCTTAATGAATGGCAGAGCAGGCTGAAAGAGTTGAATGGCCTACATCTATTCCTAATTCTTGTATTCAAAGTTCCCTCTAAATTGAGCAGCTGCTGAGTGAGGCTCTGCACATGCCAATCAGCGTGCTGATGCACGGATTTCCAATGATAGAAGTCATGTCTGCACACAGCCCTCAGACATGCATGCACTGGAAAAACAAAGCAGGTAGTATTGCTTATGTTGTTTTCATTCACCTTTGACCCAAGTACAAGCCCTTTTCCAACCCAACATTTTCTCTAAAACCTGCCAACCAACCAGCACTTCTAACTACTTATAATTAAGTGATCATTTAAAATTTGATATTTTGCATTTGTCCTCATAAGCACGAGACAAAAACCTTTGCCAATATGTCTCTCTTTTCAGCAATATTTAGGTATTGCATTGCCAACCACCGATAAATCTTAAAATATATTGTTTCTTCATTCTTGCCAGGTCCATATGTTAGAGTTTCTTTTTGAAAACAAATAATTAGTTTAGTAGAAAGGTAAACACTGTATAACTTACAATATTGTGCAATCTTCTGGATATTTGAACTTATAACATGAGCAAGCTTGCGTGCATCTGAAGATGAACTAGTTTCTTCGACATGACTATCGTCCCTGTTTGAAATCATGGCTGGTTAGTAGTTTAAATACAACTCCAGTACGAGATTCAGTCGACCAACATCAGAAATCCAAATAATCTTCCCTTGGATTATTCCTGAGACCTGGAAAACAAATTAAAATATATGAACATAAAAATCACAAAAAGAATTCAATAGGGGAAGGAAGATTTATCCACCTGTATTCAAAAGCTTGGACTTCAAAAGTAGGGCTAATTAATACAAGTTAGTCAATAATAAATCCAAAAAGAAATTCAGGAGAAAACTTTTAGGAAGTGGTGAAAAAGATAGATTCGAAAAGTTGACATTCTATGGAAGATTAATTTCATAATTCATCAATTTTAATTCATAACTAATATTTTAGTCCAATCAGCATCATTAACATCATTAAAAGCAATGATCAGATCATTTATCCCCTTGTTTGTAAGACCTTGCTTTGTGCAATGTGGATGTTACATTGAGTTATTATAAAGATGGTGACACTTCAAAAGCACTTGACCAACTGTAAAGTACTTTAGGATATATCAAGGTCATGAAAAGCACTACTTAAACACAAAATAAATGAGGGAGAAAATGAAAGTAATTATGTACTTAATAGAAGAGTGCTGAGACAAAATAGATGTGCAGAATGCAAACTTTTTTCAGATATCAGTTCATAGTTCCACAGTAATAGAAGCATTTGACCCATTAACTTGTTCCGCCATTGGTTAAGATCATTGCTGATCTATCCATCGTCCCTGCTCTTCCTAACTGCATTAGACCCTTAATTCCTCTGCCATGCAAAAACCTATCCAACTGTGTCTTGAATACATTTAATGAAGTAGCAGAACCTTGTCAAATTAGAAACATAGGTACATGAGCAGCCATTCAGCCCCTCAAGCCTGTTCCACCATTCAATGAGATCCCGACTAATCTGCGACCTAATCCCTTAATACCTTACATCCAATCTAGCATCCACTGCCCTCTGAAGAACAGCATATCAAACATCTACCACATTTTGTGTTATAGAAGTGCTTCGAAACATCTCTCCTGAACAGTCTGACCCTAATTCTCAAACTATGACCCCTAGTTCTAGAATCCCCAAACAATGGAAATAAGGTGGTTGAAGATAAACTATCTTCCTGTTAATAACAAAGAATTAAAGATGAAAATCTATCCAATCAATAAAACAGCCATACACCCCAGGTTCTGGTTAGAGATCACAGCTGTTTCATTCCCTTTAAATTTATCAGTTACATTGAATTAACTGATAGATTTCAGACCAACAAATCATACAATCCCTACAAAGTGGATAGAGGCCAGTCAGCCCATCAAGTCTGCACAAACTCTCTGAAGATCATCCCACCCAGACCAAGAACCCCACCCTATTCCTGTAACTCCACATTTACCATGGATAACCCATCTAGCCTACACATCCCTTGATACCATGGGGCAACTTAGCATGGCCAATTCCTCTAACCTGCACATTGTTGACTGTAGGTGGAAATTGGAACATCTGGCAGAAACCTACACAAACAGGGAGAACATGCCAACTCCAAACAGACAATCACCCAAGGCTGGGATCAAACCTAGTCCCTGCTAACCAGCGCCCAAATCAGGCTAGGAATTAGACCATTCACAAGGTGAAGATGATGCAACAAAATGAACTGACTAGTCAAATCACCACTGATTAGTCATCTAGAAGTTTCTCTTTGCAGATATATAGGTTGATCTCATCAATGGCTCATAGACTCAGCAAAAATAAGTTTCAGTGACAGAATGGGGGATGGGCCAGTGGAGGAGTCAGAAATAGCAATAGAAGCATAAATTCAGTGGAGATAGGAAATGGTATGCAATATGATCAGAAATCAACATAGGTCACACAGTCTTCAGGACCCTGCAGATAAAATAATGAGCATCCCATGTAACATAATGAATGCAGGCAGAAAAATGGAAAATGTGAAAACTTTAACTAAGGGAGCAACAAAGCACATGTCAGGGAGGCGAAAGGCTAAGAAAAGCATACAGAAATCAAGACAGAAGGAAAATAGATTATGAACACCAAGCAGCAATTTCCCTCCTGGCTACGGATTGCAAAACTAGTCAATAAGCCAGAGGATTGTAATCAGGGAGGAAAGAGAAAATATTTCTACTGAACAATGATAAAGCTGGGTTAGATAGGCGAGGAGAGCCAATAGGAAGATCCATTCCAAGGAAAAAGGAACCAAGCAATGGAAAAAGTAAGCTAAGAAGGGATAAAGTTAAAAATCACACAACACCAGGTTCTAGTCAAACAGGTTTATTTGGAAATACAAGCTTTTGGAGCGCTGCTCCTTCATCAAGGGGCAGCACTCCGAAAGCTTGTACTTCCAAAGAAACCTGCTGGACTATAACCTGGCATTATGAGATTTTTAAACTTTGTCCACCCCAGTCCAACACCGGTGCCCCACACCATGAGAAGGGATAGACTGAAATGATTCAATGAGTGGAAATTTTGCAATAGTAGTAAGCTACTGGGGAGTAAGGGAGTTAAATGCAGATGAATGATGTGGCCCATTTTTAATCAAACACAGACGATAACAAAAGTAAAAGAAGAATACAGACAGCATACAACTGGAGTATCAAAATGGATCAAACCATAAATGAGACAAAAATGTGTGAATTAGAATCAAAGCGTTAGAAAAATCCTGGACAAATTTGAAGAAATATCATAGCATTCTGTAACCTACTGAGAATACTGTCGAGGAACATAGATTTATTACGGTTTTGTACATTCCAAGCATTTCCCTTGAGCATAACACTTCTTGAAACTACATGTGTCATAATTTAACATAACATGTACTTCTTTGAGTCAAAAGGTAATTATGTTAATTATTTTGGCATTTTATTCACAGTGCAAAGATTAGATTAGATTCCTTACAATGTGGAAACAGGCCCTTCAGCTCAACAAGTCCACAGTGACCCTCTGAAGAGTAACCCACCCAGACCAATTTCCATCTGACTAATGCACCTAACATTATGGGCAATTTAACATGGCTAATTCACCTGACCTGCACATCTTTGGTTTGTGGGAGGAAACCGGAGCACCCAGAGAAAACCCACACATAAACGGGAGGAATGTGCAAACAGACAGTTGCCCGAGGCTAGAATCAGACCCGGGTTCCCGGTGCTGTGAGACAGCAGAGCTAACCACTGAGCCACCGTGCCACAAAGCATAGTATACTTTAAGAAATACAAAAAAGTATTATTTTTATGTACTATCCCGTGGTCCATAGTTCATGCATCAAGACGTCCTTTCACAAAACCAAATGAAAACACATCCTCATTTGGAGGCATCTCAAAACAGATTTTTTCCACAAACATTAATAAATACTGCTATGGGTAGCCAGCAAAAAAAAACTTTGAGGAAAGCTCTTGTGGTCTTTGAGCTAGCCAGTCTAGATATTAATATAGCAGCCCTGAATGAGGTCCATTTCTCGAAGCAAGTTAGCCTGACGGTGTGCATTGGTGGCCACATCTTCTATTGGTCAGTTAAGTCACAGAGTGAACAATAACTCTTTAGTGTCAGTTTCATGGTGAAGTATTGCCATTCACCTTTCAAGCTTACAGATTGGCCAATCACATGAGAAATCATGTCCCTGCACCTCACACTCTCAGACCAGCACCATGTAACTGTCACCAGTATTTATAGATGGAAATGTGTTGCTGGAAAAGCGCAGCAGGTCAGGCAGCATCTAGGGAACAGGAGAATCGACGTTTCGGGCATTAGCCCTTCTTCAGGAATGAGGAAAGTTGGTCCAGCAGGCTAAGATAAAAGGTAGGGAGGATCTTTTATCTTAGCCTGCTGGACCAACTTTCCTCATTCCTGAAGAAGGGCTAATGCCCGAAACGTCGATTCTCCTGTTCCCTAGATGCTGCCAGACCTGCTGCGCTTTTCCAGCAACACATTTCCATACTCTATATTTATCCGTGACTAATGCACCTAGCCTACACATCCCCGAACACTATGGGCAATTTAGCGTGGCCAATTCACCCTCACCTGCACATCTTTGGATTGTGGGAGGAAACCCACGCAGACAC
>NC_057712.1:63291842-63324609 GCF_004010195.1 Chiloscyllium plagiosum | reverse complement strand
AATGTAGGTGGGGAGTTCTTGGACTAAGGGGGACAGGACGGTGTCAAGGTATGCGGAGATGAGTTCGGTGGGGCAGGAGCAGGCTGAGACAATGGGTCGGCCGAGGCAGTCATGTTTGTGGATTTTGGGCAGGAGGTAGAAGCGGGAGGTGCGGGGTTGTGGGACTATGAGGTTGGAGGCGGTGGATGGGAGATCCCCCGAGGTGGTGAGGTTATGGACGGTCTGGGAGATGATGGTTTGGTGGTGGGGGGTGGGGTCATGGTCAAGGGGGCAGTAGGAGGAGGTATCTGCGAGCTGGTGTTTGGCCTCAGCGGTGTAGAGGTCGGTGCGCCAAACTACTACCGCGCCTCCCTTGTCTGCTGGTTTGATAGTGAGGTTGGGGTTGCAACGGAGTGAGTGGAGGGCTGGGGGTTCCGAGGGTGAGAGGTTGGAGTGGGGGAGAGGGGTGGGGGAGTTCAGGTGGCGGTTAATATCGCGGCGGCAGTTGGCTATGCAGAGGTCGAGGGCAGGTAGGAGGCCAATACCAGTATTTATAGTCCAACATTGAAGTCTGACCCAGTTCAATAAAGATAAATTCGATACAGATGTCTCTGAACTGATCTGTAATATCCCTTTCATGGAAAAATTATCATCCTTAACAATTTCCACAGAGTTCACCACCACAGCCTAGCATGGAAAAAAAAAAGAGTACTTGGAAACCTTGGAGTTTTGGAAAGTGCAATGACGTTTGGAACTGTGCAGAAAAAAGACCTGGAAACAACCCAAATCAACTGAGTCAGCAACTGACTACCATCTTCTTGCTGTGACTTTTCTTCATTCATGAGATGCCCATGTCACTGATTAGTCCAGCATTTATTGCCCATTCCTAATGGCTCAGAGTGCAGTTAAGAGATAACCACCTTTCTGTGAGTCTGCAGTCACATGTAGACCAGAGCAGGTAGAGCAGTTTCCCTCCTAAAAGAACACTGACAAACCAGATGGATTTTACTGACGATCACGGTCATTATTAGACTCTTCATTTCATATTTTTATTGAACCCAAACTTTACCTTCTGATACCATGGGATTCAAACGTGGGTCTCTCAATTAACAGTCTGGTGATAATGCCAGTGGACAATCACCTCTTACTAATATCACGCAAACTTACAGACCAGAGTGGCACACCCTGATCTCACTGTGGTTTCCAATCCAGAAGAACTTTGGGAACAAAGTAGCAGCACTGGATAATTCCAAAGAAGTCTTCAGACCCAGCATGGTCACTACATAGAGTTTTCATCTGACCCCAGTGCTGTGAAGAATTGAACTGGCCTCATTGCTGCTAACTGCTCCAAGTAGCTGGACCGTTCTGTATCACCTGTCCTTTGTGGAGAGATTAGCAAAGAAAAACACCCTTGACCACAAGTCCATCAGGAAGTGGCCATCATTTGGCCTCCTCAAGACTCTGGGGAATGGAGAGGGTGGATCATGTTGCATGGTGCCCTGAGGAGATTATCAAAGTCATTTGGCAGAATGCCTCATCACCAGAACTTTGCAACAAGCACCAAGACATTATTTGGTGATGGTAAAAAAGGAGCTACCTGTGAGATCCTTCTTGTATGCCCAGTTGGTCTGCAGCACTGCACGCTGCCCTCGAAGCAGCTGCGAGAGGGGAGAGACTGTCACACATTTCCTGCGGGAATGTACCTTTGCAAAGGAAATTTGGAGAAAGATGCAGGGGGTTTTGTCAAGGTTTGTCCCAGGCAGCTCTGTGACACAGGACTCCGTGCTCTACGATCTGTTCCCCAGGACGCACACCGAGACAAACATCGACTGCAACTGAAGGACCATCAATTCGGTGAAAGAAACTGTCTGAAACTTTTTGGTTTTCCAGAGCAAGAGTTTCAGACTGGCACATTCCAAAGTCCAGGACGATGTGCTGAGGGATGCGCTAACGCTTGGGGGCAGTGGGGAGACACCAATGAAAGACCTTAAATGCACATAAATATAGCCTGGTTCAAGTAAGAAATGCCTTCAGTTTGTTTGGATAAAGTCAAACTCTAATGTCGGTTTGTTTCCTTTAAATACTACAGTAAAGAACCAACCTGCATTTGGGACTATATATAGTACAGGAGATTTTATTTGTCATTTCTACCATATAGAATTGATATAGTTAAAAAACGAGAGACACAGCGTTCCTCCAGGACCAAGGTGCTACATGGACAGCACAAACTAAACAATCATACAAACAACAGGATAAAGTGCATAATAAGTGCAAAACACGCAAATTACAGTGTAATAAAAGAATGATAATTAACAGACATTCTTCCAGCAGCAATTTGAAGTCATGCAAGGAATTTCAGATGGAAAAGAATCTGATCATATAGTGTTAAGCAGCCTGTTGGCTTGGGGGAAGAAACTGTTGCAGTCTGGCCGTGATAGACTGAATGTTCCACTATCTTCTGTCAGATGGCAGGAGGGAGAAGAGTTTAAGTGAGGGGTGTGTAGGGTCTTCCACAATGCTGTTAGCCTTTTGTATGCAGCATGTGGTGTAAATGTCCGTAACGGAGGGGAGAGAGACCCCAATAATCTTCTCAGCTGTCCTCACTACCCGTTGTAGGGTCTTAAAATCCGAGACGGTGCAATTCCCGAACCAGGCAGTGATGCAGCTGCTCAGGGTACAATGAATGAACCCTCTGTAGAATGTGGTGAGGATTGGGGGGGGGGGGGGGGGGGGGGGGGCGGGGAAGTTGAGCTTTCCTCAGCCTGCACAGAAAGTAGAGATGCTGCTGGGCTTTCTTGGCTACACAGAGCTGGTGTTGAGTGACCAGGTGAGATTCTCTGCCAGGTGGACGACAAGAAATTTGGTGCTTTTCATTATCTCCTTGTGAGAGCCGATGTCCAGCAGAGAGTGGTCACTCCATGCCCTCCTGAAGTCAACAACCATCTCTTTCATTTTGTCCGTGTTCAGAGACAGGTTGTTGGCTCTGCAGCAGTCCATTAGCTGCTCCACCTCCTCTCGGTATACTGACGCGTCGTTCTTGCTAATGAGACCCACGACAGTTGTGTCATCACCGAACTTGATAATGAGGTTCGAGCTGTGCATCGCTGCACAGTCGTGTGTCAGCAGAGTGAACAGCAATGGACTGAGCACACAGCCCTGGGAGGGAACCCGTGCTCAGTGTGATGGTGTTGGAGATGCTGTTCCCAATCCGGACTGACTGAGGAATCCCAGTTAGAAAGTCAAGGATCCAGTTACAAAGGGAGGTATTTAGGCCCAGCAGACCCAGCTATCCAATCAGGTGCTGAGGAATGATAGACTTCAGTTCTGCATTTAACGCTATGAACAGTAATCTGACATAGGTGTTCTTCTTCTCCAGGTGGGTAAGGGCCAGATGGAGGGTGGTGGAAATTGCATCATCAGTTGAGTGTTTGGGACGATATGCAAACTGCAGGGTGTCCAGCAAGGGGGGCAGCAGAGTCTTAATATGCCTCATCACAAGTCTCTCGAAACACCTCGATGATGGGTGTTAGCACAACAGGGCCGTGGTCATTGAGACAGGACGCTGAACACTTCTTTGGCATAGGGATGATGGTAGTGGCCTTGAAGCACATTGGAACTATGGCACAGCTCAGGTAGATGTTATAGATGCCCGTGAGAACATCACCAGTACATCAGAGCATGCTCTGAGCACTCTGTCAAGATTGTTATCTGGTCCAGCAGCCTTATGTGAGTTGACTCTGCACTGGGATTTCCTCACGTCGGCTGCAGTAAGACACAGCACCTGGTCATGGGGAGGGGGGCGTGGACTTCCTCAGTGCCACGTCATTTCATGCCTCAAACCGTGCATAATATATTTCATGAATACAGTATATTTCTGAAACAAAATGGATAATTTATTTGCAACTAAAAAGTTGGTTTGTCATTCTCAGCCAGCCAGTCAAGAGGAAAAGATAGCCTACAGTCAAGCATACAGCACCCTTTAAAATGATTTGTGGAAGTGATAGTGTCCTACGTACAAAGGAAATACGCAAAGCAGTAAATTTACATAAAAGTATGCAATTAGCCTCAATCCTTTTCCTTTACCTAGCAAAATGTAAGGCAAACATACCTGGAAATGTCAAGTGAAGCTATGCTAAGCTAAACAGGAATGGATTGGAGAATGAATTCACAAACAACTAAAAGCTGTATTGAAAAATGCTTTAGTCACAATCTAAGTCACAGCAAGTGCTTGTCTTGACTATTGCCAAGATTAGGTGGTCACCTGGATTGGCCATGTTGACTACTATATACCAAAATCCTTCTGTACAGTGAACATACCAATCTCTGTTACAATGACAATGAGATGTGGAGATAATAGGAAAATAAAATGTTGGAGAAACTCTGAGTGAGTCTGGCAGCATCTGTAGAGAAATGAAATTAACATTGAGTCCATTATGACTTGCCTTCTGAAAGAGTTGAAAATGATGGTTTTTATACTATTAACAGAGGAAGAGTGAGAGGAAAAGATTGCAGGAGTACACAGAACAAAAGACACAGGCAGCGAAAATATATGTAAAAGGAGTGCTAGAGAAGTAAAATAGGTATAAATGTTAGCTGTGAAAAGCAGAAAAGAGGTCTGCCTGCTGAGAGCAAAACCAAGGCACAAGGAAGGAAAATCAATGGAGTTCAGAGGTCATACTCTTGAAGCTGTGCAACTCAGCACTGACCCCCAGGGACTGTAAAATGCATAAGTGGAAAATGAGGAACTGCTTTCCAGCTTTTGTGGAGATTAAATGGAACCCTGTAGCAAGCCTGAGACAGAAATCCTAGCATGGGAGCAACGTGGTTTAGCGAGGTGGCAAGGAACTGAAAGGTCAGGGTCATTCCTATGGACACAGTAAGTGTGTTTGTAAAGCGGTCACCCAGTGTGCATTGGTCTCACCAATGTAACAGAAATTGCATTACGAGCAGCAAATAGAGTACACTGATCAAAGGACAAGCAAAATGCTGCTTCACCTGGGAGGTATGTCTGAGGGCCTTGGACACTGAGGAGACACAATGTGAATGTGCCGGAGTTACACGTCCTGTGATTACATGGGAAGATGCCATGGGGGAAATGGGGAAGGGTTATGAGTGATGGAAGAGTGGATGAGTATGTCATAAAGGGAATGGTCCCTGCAGAATGCTGACAGTGGAGGGGAGGAAAAGATGTGTTTGTGGTAGCAACCTGCTGGATCTGATGGAAATGCGGAAAATGATCCTTTGAATGTGGAGACTGATGGTGGGATAGCAGGAACTCTTAACCATGTCTAACCTATTTTTCACAACTCTGCCCTCACACTTTCCCCTACCTCCCAGAACAATGTTAATGGTCCCCTCTGTGATATTGTGCTCTACATTTGCTTCACTCCTAACACTTCCTCACATCCCCAGTTCCCATACAATAGCAGAAGGTGTAAAACCTGCCCATTCACATCCTCCCTCTCACTGTCCAAGGTCCTAAATACACCTGCCAGGTATAGCAGTATCTTACTTACGCTTCGTTCCATTTAGGCTACTGTATTCACTTCTCACAGTGTAGAATCCTTTACGTTGGCAAGATCAAATGCAAATGCAGGCTGGGTGAACCAGAACATCTTCACTATTTCCATAGGAATGACCCCCAACGTCCAGTTCCTTGCTATTTTAATAATCCACACTGCTCCCATTTCTGTCCTAAACCTGTTACTCAAAGAGATGTACAGCATGAAAACAGACCCTTTGTTCCAACTCGCCCATGCTAGATATCCTAAATTAATCTAATTCCACTTGCCAGCATTTGGCCCATATCCCTCTAAACCCTTCCTATAGATACCCATCCAGATGCTGGTTAAGTGTTGTAATTGTACTAGCCTCCGCCACGTCCTCTGACAGCTCAACCCATACACGCACTACCCTCTGCATGAAAACGTTGCCCCTTAGGTACCTTTTAAACCTTTCCCTTCTCACCCTAAACCTATACCCTCTAATTTTGGACTCTCCCAACCCAGGGAAAAGACCTTCTCTACTCAACCTATCCATGCCCCTCATGATTTTATAAATCTCTGTAAGGTCACCCCTCACACTTCGACGCTCCAGGGAAAACATCCCCAACCTTATCAGCCTCTCCCTCAAGCTCAAATGCTCCAACCCTGGCAACATCCTTGTAAATCTTTTCTGAACCCTTTCAAGTTTCACAACATCCTTCTGATAGACTGTGGAAAAAGTGAGAAGAAACAAAAAGCTCCTTGAGAGAAGGGGAAAATAGAGGCAATCAAATTGTGTACGTACACAACCTACTGTCTTTCTCTGCAGCAAATGCAACACAAACGTTACACCAGAATGAGATTCCTGAGCCCCATCCGTCAATGTTTAACAGTTGACAATATCAGTGTAAACCATGTTCTTTAGAGTCAGACAGTTAACTTCAGATCAGGAAGTCGCCAGTGGCAAAGATAGGACCACATATATTTGTTCAGTATATTAAATTCGACAAACCTGTAGCTCCAGAAAAATGATCCAACTTTTAGTTCATAAAATCTAGAAACCTCTTAGGTTTGGCACCTCTCCATAATCTTTCACTGTGATAAAAGTTCAGTATTTCTTCAAAACAATTCAGTTTTGAGGAACAAGTTTCAAAAAAAAAAGAGGAAGCTATTATACTTCCTTCTGTAGTAATTAACTCCTTCAGACAGAGAGACATTAGTAAAGAAAGTAAACTGCAGGTGCTATTCACTATGTGAATGTCCATGTTCATGGAAAGGCTTGTCTACAATAAACAGATTCACAGAAATAGTGCCAGAAGTAGACCAAATACAAACATTTACAAGATCAACTATTCAATTCTGAGCACATTCTTTTCTACTATCACATGGTTTCTGAAAAACATTCAGACGTGTCACTAAAAAAGCAAACCAACCAGCAACAAATTGGTTTGCTACAGTTTTAGTAGACCTAAACATTACATTGTCTTTGATTTGTCATTTCCTCATTAAGAAAAATGTCCAAACTTTACATAAAGTTTACAGTATCTACTAAATTTATGCACTAAAATGCTTCAAAGTGGTTTGCTTCATCAGGCATTGTCGATCAGAGTGTACCATTATGCTCTGCAGATAGAGTGAACACCTCCTAAGTCTCTTGACAAACAATTCCTTTAATAATCCAAAAATTTCTCCAATTACATTTCCCAAACACTAAAACAAAGTTAGGATCAAAAAAGCATAGAATCTCTACAGTGTGGAAATAGGCCATTCAGCCCAACCAGTCCACATCAACCCTCCAAAGAGTAACCCACCCATACCCACTTCATACCCAATGCTCTAGATTTACCCCTGACTAATGCACCTGCCCTACACATCCCTGAACACTATGGGCAACTTAGTATGGCCAATTCACCTAACCTGCACACCTGTGGATTGTGGGAGGAAATCAGAGCACCTGGATGAAACCCAAGGAGACAGAGAGAATATGCAAGGACGATGATGAAATATGGATTATTAATTTTCAAATTTTAATACCTGGAAATCAGTCTAAAAAGGGAACAAAGCATTGACTTAAAATGGCCAGAGCAATCACCTGACCACATAGTTAGCCAGATTTCGCAAACCAATATGGAATAAACAAAACAGAGTTGAAATTAATATTTTATTAAAAGGCACCAAAATGGAGTCAAGAATAAAAAAGGTTAAAAAAATCTATTATTTTTACACATTTCTGGGAATATTTATTGGTTGAAGATGGAATTTTGTCTACAATTAGCAAACTTTACAAAAGAAACGTGAGATGGAATAAACAAAACAAGTATGCATTTAAAGAGCAGAGCTAGCTTTTTGCTTGCCCAACTGGAACTAGTTGTAGAACATATTCTCTCTGCCTCATGAGACAACAGAATGCCCAGTATGAATACTGACTAAAAGAAACATTATACCAATCATAATTCAAAGGATGAATGAAAATAATTACCATTCCTGATGACTCAAAGCAAATGACCGTGGCCTCAGGTTAGAACTTGCTGGCACGGTGGCTCAGTGGTTAGCACTGCTGCCTCACAGCGCCAGGGACCTGGGTTCGAATCCTGCCTTGGGTGACTGTGTGGAGTTTGCACATTCTCTGTGTCTGCGTGGGTTTCCTACGGTTGCTCCCAAAACATGCAAAAATACGCAGGCCAGGTGGATTTGCCATGCTAGATTGCCCATGGTGTGGGTAGATTAATCAGGGCTAAATATAGGGTCGGGGAATGAGTCTAGGTGGGTTGCACTTTGGACGGTTAGTGTGGACTTATTGGACCGAAGGGCATGTTTCCATACTGTAGGGAATTTAATCGTCACACCTCAAAGATATCCTAAGGCTTGTGAATTGTAAAGAACATAGGAAGCAGGAGGAGTAGGCCACTCACCATCTCTTTCATGTCAGCTCCTCACAGCCCTCAACTCCTTGATATTTCAAAAATCTATCTACCTCCTCTTTAAATGCATGCAGTGATTTAGACTCTATAATTCTCTCTGGGAGAGAATTCCAGATATTTACTAGACTCAGAGAGATCAAGTTCTATCACATCATGATTTTAAATTAATGACTCCTTATTCTGTAATTGTGCCCTCTCGTTCAAGATTCCCCCACTAGTGGAAACATCTTTTCAACATCTACCTATGCATTTCATTTAGGGGTTAGAAAAATGAGGGGTGATCTCATTGACTAAAAGGCTTAACCCGTTTTAGCCACGCTGATAAATTAACCATTTCATCCCAAGAATCAGTCTAATGAATCTCTTTTGAACTTCCTCCAATAAAATTATTTCCTTAAATTCAGAGACTAAAATTATTCACAGTACTCCAAGTGCAGACTCATCAACACCCTGTACAGTGGAAGGCTTCAATAGTTTTAAATGCCACTCCCTAGCAATAATTCCAGCCAAAATTCCATTCGTATTCTTAATTATGTTCTGCATCTGTAATGCTAACTTGGTATTTCATGAACAAGAATACTCAAATCCTCTTTGCGCACTATTTTGGAGTCTCCTTCGATTTAAACATTTGCCTACTTCTTGATTCTTCCTACCTAGTGCACAAACTCAATTTCCTATATTAAGCTTCAGCTTCCAAGCTTTTTGCCTATTCACTCAACCTATCTATATCCCCTTGCAGATTTCTTGTGTCCTCATCATAACATGCCTTCAGCGCCTATTTTTATATCAGCAAAACTGCATACATTATACTCTCCTCCTTCCTCCAAGTCATTAATATAGATTGTAAACAATTTAGGCTTTAGACCTGATGCTTGTGGCACTCCACGAGTTATACCTTTCCAACCTGAAAAAAGCTGATTAATCTTGACTTTGCCTTCCTTGTGATCACTAATCTTAGGTCCATGCTGATACAGTACCAATACTGTGAGCTCATATTTTGTGCAATTAGCTTTTATGTGATTCTTATAACCTGCCAATTTAAGAATGCCATATGAAGTTACCTTAAATTATAGCAAAGTATTTATTTTAAGAATAGAAAATGTATACAAACGAATTTCCAATACTTAATACGCTGCCAAATGAAATGACATTATACTTTAAAAGTAGGGGAAATTGAAGTTTTCCATGATTGTGTACAGAACATAGACACAATTGAAGAATGTTAAAGAACCATGCCAGGGATATCGATTTCAGTGAGTCTGCAGAAGGATCATAAAGAAACTATACTTGACATGTATAATCCACAAGTCCTCATGACAATAATTTTTATAAACATTATATAATACCGCCAAACACAAAATAAAGTTTACTAACCACAGGTCACAGGAAATATAATGAAAAAAACTGTAACTTCCAGCACTGAAGTTTCAATGTTTATGTATCTGTTATTAAAAATAAGCAGCTCATTTTTTGTTCCTGCAAATACTGTATAAAGAGAAATAAATCTAAAGAAAAAAGGTTTAACATAAGGAACAGGCAACAATGTTGTAACCTAATCAAGAATTTCAGTACATTACACATGAGCTTCACTGATAATTCAGACCTGTGTTTTCACACCAGGCAGTCAACTTTACAACTCAATTCTGCCTACTGACAACTCAGTAGAAATACAAGTTTAAAAGTGCTAGTTACTACCCATAATCTAACACAACAGATAGATAGGATAGTGAAGAAGGCACCTAGTATGCTTTCATTTATTAGTCAGAGTATTGAGTAGAGGAGTTAGGAGGTCATGTTGTAGCTGTACAGGACTTTGGTTAGGCCACTTCTGGATTACTGTGTGTAATTCTGGTCTACCTGCTATCGGAAGGATATTGTGAAACTTGAAAGGGTTCAGAAATGATTTCCAAGGATGTTGCCAGGGTTGGAGGATTTGAGCGAAAGTGAGAGGTTGAATAGGCTGGGGCTGTTTTCCCTGGAGTGTCGGAGGCTGAGGGGTGACCTTATAGAGGTTTATAAAATCATGAGGGGCATGAATAGGATAAATAGACAAAGCCTTTTCCCTGGGGTGGGGGAGTCCAGAACTAGAGGGCATAGGTTTAGGGTGTGAGGGGAAAGATGTAAAAAAAACCAAGGGGCAACCTTTCATGCAGAGGGTAATACATGTACAGAATGAGCTGCCTGAGGAAGTGGTGGAGGCTGGTACAATTGCAACATTTAAAAGCCATCTGGATGGTATATGAATAGGAAGGGTTGGACAGACATGGGCCGGGTGCTTGCAAGTGGAACTAGATTGGGTTGGGATATCAGGTCAGCATGGATGAGTTGGATTGAAGGGTCTGTTTCTATATTGTACATCTCTATGACCCTGTGACAACAGAAACACAAGATAATACTCTCCCACTTTTTTCCCCACATTGCTCCTCCTCTGCTCCTTCACTGTCAAGCCCCAAGAGAAAATCATGTATTTTCATAATATTCTTCTTCGCCCCAAAGAAAGAGAGGATTTGAATGCATTTGTACAGTACTGTTCACAATTTTAAGTCAATCTAAATAAGAGTTTACAGTAAATCAAGTATTTTTGAACTGTAATCACTCTTATAATGTAGGAAAACAATTTGCACAAAGATGTGACAAACAGTTACATAATAAAAAGCATTCAATCTGGTTTTGGGATGTTCATTGAGAGGCATATTAACCTGGATATTAGGGATAACCTTCGCCATTTCCACCACTTACAAATGGTGGAAAAGCCTCATCTCCCACCTCGGGACCCTCCAACCCCATGGCATCAATGTGGATTTCATCAGTTTCCTCATTTCCCCTCCCCCACCTTATCCCAGGTCCAACCTTCCAACTTGGCAACACCCTCATGACCTGGACATCTTCCTTCTCACCTATTCGCTCCACCCTCCTCTCTGACCTATCACCATCACCCCCACCTACATCTACCTATTGCACTCTCAGCTACCTTCCATCCAACCACACCACACCACACTCCCCTCCCATTTATTTCATCACACCCTGGACTCACAGTCTCATTCCTGATGAAATGCTTATGCCTGAAATATCAATTCTCCTGCTCCTCAGATTCTGCCTGACCGGCTGTGCTTTTCCAACACCACACTCTCAACTCTAATCTCCAGCATCTGCAATCCTCACTTTTGCCCTGCTCTTCAGAATGGTCATGATGTGATGTTGTTGGATTGGGGTGGACAAAGTTAAAAATCACATAACACCAGGTTTGAGTATAACCAGGTTTTGTGCGATTTTTAATATTAGAATAATGCCATGGAATTTGTTTTAGGGCCAAACCAACAGGGCAGACAGCGCCTCCTCAGTATTGCAGTCGAGTTTTAATCTTGTGTTTTGTGTTCAAATTCCGGGATGGCACTTTAAACCCAAATCCTTCTGTCTCGTACGCCTGAAAAATACCACTCAGTCCGACAACTAATAGGAGATTTTGCTTTTTCCTCGTACACCTGTCACTTACAATTCTTTGCTAAATAAACCACCGTCACAGGCGAGCTTGACAGCAGCTGTCAAATGGGAGGGTTTCGAAAGCCCAAGCCGTTCTTGGTTGCGTGTTGGAATAAACAAGCTGAAATCTCAGCCTTGCGGTCACACGGAAAGACAGAGCTGCCGAACACGGAGAGAAATCTGAATAATTGAGAAATCTCTTACCGCCACCCAGGGTGAGGCTCAGTTAATTCACCCGCAGAGGGGGAAACCAAGCCCGGGACTGTCCGATGGATTATTCTGGTCGGTGAGGATCGGTCCCTCCATAAGAATATCCTTCAAGAGATTTCCCTGGCTCGGTTACCCCTTCCTCGGAAACAGCTGCGTCCAAGTTACAGGGTGAGGGAAGCGGGACTGGGGAGAGAAGGAGCTGATCTCTCCGGACCCAGGGAAAGGGGCGATCGGCAGAAACACGGGGAGGGGCCGGCCGCTGTCGAGGCCCGGCCACAGCTCCAGGCGGATTCCCTCCTTTCCCCCCCCCACCGGACTCGAGGGCCTGGCCTAGCACCGGCAGCGAACTGTACACTCGGTGGCGGAATCCTACCTGCTCCGGGGCGGACACTCAAACCCGACTCCGCCTTGTCTGCACCGTCTGGACCTCTGACCCAGAGTCAGCCCCGCCCCTTGACCCTCGGATCCCAATGACGAGACGCCTCCTGACGCTGCCCTCGTGCTGGCCCCGCCCCCCCCCAAGGCCTCTCATACCTGGCCGCCTGGCGCGTGCCCAGGTTGTCACTGCTGAGGCTGGCAGCTGGAGCAGGGGATTCCCAGTTGTTAAAATGCTGTCAGATACGTGCTTTCTTTGCAACGAAAAGGCAGCAATATGTCTTCCTTACCCCGGCCACAATTGGAGTCAAAGAAATACCTACACTTACGCAGGGCTTTTCACAATAATCGGCTTCGAAACTTAATTGATGAAGTGTTTTTGAATTGCAATACAAGACATGCAGCAACCAGTTTTGTACAACTCCGCAATGTGATACTGACCACCCCTGTTTAATGTCCGTTGAGGAATAAATATTGGCAAAGGGAAAAGATAACTTCCATGGAATTTGTCAACATACTGATGAGATCTTTTACACGTACCAGAGGCAAATGGGCCCTCAGTTAGGCGTCTTAACCAAAAGACAACACTTCTAGAAGTGCAGGATTTTATCAGATCCAGCATTGGTGTGTGCACTTTGTCCTCATAAAGATCCAGCCTTGGTGTAGGTACTGAAGTACTGAAACAAGATATATCACAGAATCACTGAATTCTTATGGTATAGAAGGAAATCATTCAGATCATTGTGTCTGCACAGGCTGACTTAATGCCAATCTCCTACCTTTTCCTTGTAAATCTGCACATTGTTCTCATTTAAATAATCACCTAATACCCTCAATTGAACCAGCATTATAGACATTTCCAGGCAGTGCATTCTAGACCTGAACCACGCAATATGTGAAAATGTTTCTTCTTACCTCATGTTTGCTTCTTTTCCAAAACACTAACTCTCTGCCCTCTGGTTCTTGATCTTCCTACAAGCTGAAACAGTTTCTCCTAAGTACTGTACTCTGTTGAGACCTCTCGCGATCTTAAAAACTTCCATCAGGTCTCTTCTGAGTGTCTTTTCTCCAAGGAAAATAGTCCCTATTTATCCAATCCATCTTCATTGAAGAGCTTTCTCATCCTCGTAACCAATCTTGTCAATGTTTTTGTTATCATTTCTAGTGTATTTGAATCCTTCACGCTCAGACTCTATTACTGTCTAGCTGAGCTCTAACTAGTGCCTTAAATAAGTTCAGCATAACATCCTTGCTCTTGTACTTAGTGCCTCTATTAATGAAGCCAAGGATACAAAATGCTCTATTAACCTCAATCCTCCACTGTCCTTGTGCTTTTAATGTTTTATTCACCTATATATCCCAGGTTCCTCTGCTTCTGTACTTCACTTAGAATTGTATCCTTTTTATTCTGTCTGTTTTTTATACCAGAATGTATCACCTCACAATTCTCCAAATTGCACTTCATCTGCCACCTATTCACCCACGCCACCAACTTGTCAGAATCCTTTGAAGTTCTGTTACATACTCCACACAATTACTTTACAATGCTTCAAAATTTTTTATAGTCCACAAACTCTGAAATTGTCCCCATACATCAACATTTTATATATATATTAGAAAAAGCTTTGAATTTTGTGGGGAGCATCACTACGAAGTTTCCTCCAGCTCACAAAATAATCATGAGCCATTACTCTCTGGTTCCTATCATTCATCCAATTTTGAAAACATTTTATGACTGGGACATTTATTCTATGAGCTCTAACTTTGCTCACAGGACAATCATGCGGTATTGTGTCGTAGCCTTTCGGAAAACCATTTATACCACCTTACCCTCATCAATTCTCTCTTTTGCATATTCAAAGAACTCTGTTGAGTTGGTTAGATATGATTTTCCCTTAAGAAATCCATGCTGGCTCCCTTTAATTAACCTACAATTGTCCAGGTGACAATTTGTTCTACTTCAAAATATTATTTCTAGAAGTTTCCCCACCACCAAAGTAACACTGACTGATTTATAAATGCAGGACTTTTCCTTACATCCATTTTTGAAAAAGACAAAATGTTTGGAATTCTCCAGTCTTCTGACACTGCTCCTGAATCTAAGGAAAATTTGTCATTTGGTTTTGAAGTGATTTAAAGGTCAAATGCCACTTGAAGAAACAAATAGTCAAACACAATCTAAATGAAAATTTATTGACAACATCATAAAAATAAAAATAAACATGCGCTAGCATAGGATCTCTGTCATGTGCTTTTTAAACCACATGACTTTAGTATTATCATGTACTTGATATTTAGCACATACAGTGAATATTCTAAAACATCTTATTAGTGTTTTAACACTGGATCCAAGTATTGATTGTGAGATAACCCAAATAAATGCTGGATTGTGCAACCTGGTGTTGTTGATCCAATCCACCATGTGATATCCAGATATATAATTCATGTGACTCAATATTTCCTTGTGGTGTGGTTAAGTCAATATCCAAACATAACACAAAACTGAAGCACAATCTCATTTAACTTAAAGAAAAACATAATACTGTGCTTTGCAGGTATAGAGCTCGAGAATTAATGCTAAGGATCAAAACTCCACCCACTTCATTTTCTATGATTGATCTACATGAAATCAGTAACACATCCACATAAAATTTAAAACTATTTTATGTCAATCAAAATGATTCTCATGTTTTATTCTCTGTAATACTTTGCCATTTAATTTGATGTAACAAGAAATCTGTTACATAAATTTGCAACAATTAATGTGATTAATATTTTCTGATCTACATTGTATAGAGCTATTACAATTTTCTGATCTGCCTTAAACACAAACTTAGCACATTCTGAAGTGTCTTAGTCCAGGTTATTCGCTGGATTGGTGCAAGTGACTCTATTAATTTTACACGAAGCCACTTATCAGCTTGTTCCATTATTTAGTCCTTCTTGTGATGATCAGATTTTAATGTAAATGCACAAATAAAACATTTATGTTGGAACATAACAGCATTCTATTTCCAGATTTTTAAACTGAATTTTATTGTCAGACAGGATTTGTACTCACTTTTCTTGATTAGTAGTGTAGACTGATGGATTATGAGTCCAAAAGCAACAATTTCTATTTATGGTGAAGTGGGAGTTGGCATAGGGCATGCTGACACATGGCACACAAACACAAGATGGCACTGAGCCATAATTTGGTAACTTAGCACACAAGATGGCCACTGAGCCATTACGTGGAAAAATACAGCAAAGCCCACACAGATATTGCCTGAGGCTAGAGGATACCAGCACAGTAGACACAGAGTATAGATGATTAGTTTAAGGCAGGTGGGGAAGAGATTACACATCAGTAACGTCTACTGCCCACCGAAGTGTCTGAGTCCAGCCACCACCTTCAACAGAAATGCTAACTACCTGACACTGCCTGAGTACAAATGTTAATACTTCAGATCTTCAGTAATGGAAAACGATCTTCCTTCTCAGGAAGAACGATCATGACCACTGAAACTGACAATGATTTTGTAATGTTTTTTGTAAATATACCAGGCTGTATAAACAAAGACTGGGTAGTTGAACTATTGTACCACGAAATGTATAAAATATTATGACATGTGCTCCCATAGTGAGAGGAGGCTCACAGCTGACAGCCGTACTGATGAACATCTCTCTCTCCCTGGAGCTCCGGTTTCTTTGTACAATAAATTCTGTCGTTGATTCTGACTCCGAGACTGGTGATTTTCCCCACAACTACGGAATACTAGTAGCACAGTAAAATGTTTCAATGAAACTCTTAATGACATTATCAAACAAAATTTGATATTCAACAAAATAAAAATAACCAAGACAGTTGTCCAAAAGCTTAGTTAAAGATGCAGGGATAGAATTTTCACTTTGGGTAGAATTGCCAGTTTTGACATTCATCGCATCCAAATGTGAACCTGATCTGAACTTTTTTTTTTGCCTATGGGAGGAATCCTATTTGAGCCTGAATGACAGAACTGGGAGATTCACATGAAAAGTCCATCCAAGCCTTTATTGACATCGGGTGCAGCTGATTGCATTTTCCAACAGAATTCCATGGGATTTTTGCAAGGTATAGCTTCCCATCCTACCTCTTACCACAAGGAAACTCGATGCTGAGAATTTTCCACATGAAAGTTTGAGCAGGTGCTTGGCATCTCCAGCTCATCGCTTCCACTTCCAGACCTCTATCCTGGACACCTGACACCAAACCTCAGAACACGATCCATGGGCAGCCGATGTCCATGGACCTTGGCATTGGACACTTGTCACCCTCTTTAAATAATCATGGCACAAAACCAGTCTAGTTGAACCATGCTGCTGCAAGGCTATGCTGTACCTCAGGGTACACCAACAACTATCATTGTAATACTGTACAAGGACACTTCGTGCACATGGACAGACGTCCAACTCACGGATTTAATCTGACTGCATCTTATAATTGCTCAGTTGCTATCATTATACTCAAACGAGCCTATCTGGATGCTCATAGAATTTCAGCCTTGTTATGTCTTGCCTTGCTTTTACGCTTTGCCCCTCAGCCAGAGCTCCGGGTTTCACAATTCCCCTGCCTTACTTTGCAATTTAGCTCAGTCATGAAGCCACAAAAGATACATAATTTACACAAAAATGGAAACAAGAAGAAAATAAACAAAGTAAGTTATCTGGACATAGAACTCAGCTTGAAAGATCTTAAAACACACAACAAAACAAAGGGTCATCTCATTTCCCAATACTATCTGCCATGGAGATTCAAATCTGGAGAAATTATTCATCTCTGTCAGTTTGTTAACTTAAAATTAGCTGATTCTCTCAAGTTCTTTTCTGTGAGCTATGAAAGTTTTTTACATGATCACTCACAAAGCTGAGACCTAGACTTCCTCAGCTTTTAGTAACTTGCAGATTTCTACTCAACACTCCTATTCTGGAAGAGGCACAACATCACTTTATAACTGATGTAGCTATGCTTTCCCTGAATTGTTTTATATTTTTTCTAGGAAATAAGCTGGGAATTGGTTGGCTGGATTGTTGGTTTACAGAGCAGTATGATGCCAACTGTATGGGTTCAGTTCCCATCACTAGTTTGAGGTTACTATGAAGGAGTCTCCTTCTCAGCCTCTCTTCCCTTGTCTGAGGTCTCGTGACCCTCAGGTTAAATCACCACTGGTCACCTCTCTCTAATGAGAGAGCAGCCTCTGGCAACACAATGCAGGAAATAAGCTATATTTTCTTTTGACGCCCGTGAGGACTCCTCTGACATGCCCAAAACTTTTCATCTATGGGTATTCTAAGTTAAAATTAATCCTTGATTATGTTGAACCAAAAACAAGCAATGACTCTCAATGAAGCAATTTTCTATTTTCACTCCAGGGTCTCCCTACTCACTGTAAATTTTTGCTATAAATTCTGTGCCTTATAATTGTGGCCTCCACAACCACCTGATGAAGGAGCGGCGCTCCGAAAGCTAGTGTGCTTCCAATTAAACCTGCTGGACTATAACATAGTGTTGTGTGACATTTAGGCAAGGCCTTTTCCCTGGGGTGGAGGAGTCCAGAACTAGAGGGCATAGATTTAGGGTGAGAGGGGAAAGATATAATAGAGACCTAAGGGGCAACTTTTTCACGCAGAGGGTGGTGCGTGTATGGAATGAGCTGCCAGAGGAAGTGGTGGAGGCTGGTACAATTGCAGCATTTAAAAGGCATCTGAATGGGTATATGAAGAGGAAGGGTTTGGAGGGATGCGGTCCGGGTGCTGGCAGATGGGACTAGATTGGGTTGGGATACCTGATTGGCATGGATGGGTTGGACTGAAGGGTTTGTAACTGTGCTGTACATCTCTATAACTATGACTCTATGACTACTGACTCTTTAAGATGGCAATTCTGAGGCATTATTGAAGGAACAATGTACTTTTTAAGCACATACTAATTACTCCTATTGACCATTTCTTTTATGTTAGCCTTATCCTGAATGTCTGTCATTTTCTTTTTCTTTTGTTCCTGATCTATTTTCCTCTATAAAGACATGTCTGAGGATAGTTATAATGCGCTCCATTGTAAGTATACCAAAGTGGACGTGTGGAAGAAAAACGTTTGCAGTATCCTTTCTTTGTTGAATATTTGAGTAAAAAGCTTACTTTACATCGGAAGTTTGTGAACAGATAAAGCCTGTGAAATTTCCGTTAGGCAAATCCTGTTTGGTAACTTCTCTTTCTCACAGGTTTCAGTTTTGTTTTGGGTTTACTTGTTGACATTTCTTTGTTGACGAATTTTCACCTTATTTTGCTAATATTTGCATGCATCCACCACTTTTGAAATGAGTGCATCTTTGGTTCATATCCACTTCCACTGAAATTAGGAACACATTTAAGCAAGTGTGCAATCTGATTTATGGTCCAAATTTTAAGTTCCTTTTCAAGAAATAATCCATCTTAGATTCCAGAAAGCTCAGAGAGTTTCAGCTCATTGAAACAGACATTGAACGGTACGTGGTCGTGATGATATTAATGTTACTTCACAATTAATAGTTAAAATCTCTGAAAAATATTCTACAGATGTATAAATTTGATCGGAAGAATGACAGGTGATCTTATTGAAACATACAAGAACCTTCAGGGACTTGACAAAGTAGATGCTGAGAGTGGGAGAGTCTAGGGCCAAAGGTCATAACCTCATAATAAGGGGTCATACATTTAAAACAGCGATGAGGAATTTATTCTCTCAGAGTGAAGTGATTTTGTGGAATCCTCTACTGCAGGGACTGTTGAGACTGGGTGTTAACTGTATTTAAAGCTGAGATAGATTTTTAATGAGCCAGGAAACTAAGGGCTACAGGGAGAAGATAGCAAAGTGGAGTTGCTGGTTAGCAAATTGTCCATGATCTCAATGAATAACAGAGCAGACTTGGGCTGAATAGTCTACTTCTGCTCCCACACCACTGTTTAGCCAGTGTGCCAAAACTTGCTGCATATTAATCATAGAACACACCCTTAAAACCAGGCAATCTCTTCACTGAGGCATTGTAAACAAGTGTCACATTGGCTGTACTTTTCTACGTCAGTAAACTCAGTACTTCAATTTCTACATAAACGTGTGGGAGTGTCTCAGATTGTCTCAGAGGCTGTTTCTGCAGAATTATAAAATTCAGAATCTGCAAAATGAAGATTTAGATATCTCATTCTATGTTGGACTAACATCAGAAATCAGTTTCCAGATTCTAGCAACATTCATCAAAGATGTGATATATCTACGGTAAAGAATATGACATTTAAACTTATAATATTTATTGTACATTAATTATAATTGAATTTTAATATTTGGAAATCATTTTAAGTATTTCTAATGCTTTACATTGAAACATTACCAAGCTTTACATGATTGCTTCCTGATAAAAAATGATCAATTGGTGTTTTAAACATGAGGTAAAATAAATTGGATTATTCAGACCAAATGTATTTGGAGCAAGAAGTCTTCAGCGTTCAGACAGATTGAATACAGGACTACTAAATAGATGGTAAATGCATTATATATTGTTCTCTAAGTTAAAAATCATAAAGATTAAGACCTATCTGTTCTAATATGCTGGAGTCAAAGCTCTTCCAAGGATATAAATAATGAGTTCTCAATGGACTCAACATTAACATCTGTGTTGTACTGTAAGTGCACACTTAATTGTAAATCAAAGTTTTGCCAGTTTTATTCAATGATAATCACAAAGCTATTGGCAAATGTCATTGAGACAATTTTCCTGTTATGTTCATCAGGTTGACACAATGATGTTATAGGACATTGAAACTTGTTTTCCCAAATAATCAATAGATTAAGAAGAACATTGCCTCTAAAATTACTTTCAGCAAATATTTTATGAACTGTCAATCTGTGTTTTTTAGGATGTTCTGAGGAATGGAGCAGAAAATGAACTCATCGTATCCAGTGATGACAGAGCATCTAGAACTGTGCTTCGACTTTAGTAACACATCTTGTCCAAAAATGGCAAGGTCCACAACAAACCGAGCAATACTTTATGTTTGTTCCTTAAGTTTGATTTTAATCACTGTTCTTGGTAATTTATTTGTGATTATTTCAATCTCCCATTTCAAACAACTCCATACTCCTACTTATTACCTTGTTCTTTCTTTAGCTGTGACCGACCTTCTGCTGGGATTGGTTGTTTTACCAAACTCCATGATTTATTCTATTGAAACATGTTGGTATATAGGGAATATTTTTTGTGACATTCATATAAGTTTATCTGTGACACTGACAATAGCGTCAGTCTATCATTTGGGCTTTATTGCAGTTGTTCGTTACTTTGCGGTGTGTGATCCTTTGCACTACACTACAAAAATCACAGTACCTGTAATCATCACAATTATTATATTTATTTGGGTGTTTTCTATTATTTATGGATTTGGTTTAGTTTGTTCAAAAATAATTAGGAAGGGAATAGAGGATTATATTAGGACAGTTTCGTGTCATGGTAGCTGTGTACTTGTATTTAATAAGCTGTGGGGGCATTTGAACCCATTCATTGGATTTCTTTGCCCCACTGTAATCATTTTTGGTATTTACATTAAAATCTTTATTATAGCAAGAAGGCACGCTCGAGTCATTAGAAACATGTCAAGGAAAGCCCAGTCTAAAGAGGAAAATAATAACCCAGTCAAGGAACACAAGGCTGCCATGAAACTGGGCATAGTAATAGGAGTCTATATAATCTGCTGGTTACCTTATTGTATGACAATTGCTGTTGATCCACATATTAATTACAGCACATCGAGAGTTTTATTCTCTGCTACTTTGTGGTTAGGTTTTATTAATTCCGCTTTTAACCCTATTCTTTATGCTTTCTTTTATCCGTGGTTTCGCAAAGCTCTAAAACTTATCCTTTCCTGCAAAATACTTAACTCTGACTCTTCAACAATAAACTTATTCCCAGAAAATTAGAATGGACCATAAGCATGTGAACAATTCAGAAGTTGACAGTCAAGTAATCAGTCAGTTTTCTTCAAAACTTTATATATGGCTTCTTGAAGGCTTCAGGAGTTTACATGTTCACACCCTGTCTGTGTGGGTTTCCTTTGAGTGCTCCGGTATCATCCCGCTGTCCAAAGATGTGCAGGCTAGTGGATTAGCCATAGTAAATGCTGAGCTATAGGGACTGGGTAGGGAGCTGGGTCTGGATGGGATGCTTTTTGGATGCTCTCTCTGCACTGTAGGGAATCTATGATGCGAGAATATATGATGTATAACTAGATGAGTATTGTCAAATTTAATTGTTTATTCAAAATATATTGGAAATTAAATTAGCTGAAACTAGAATAAAACTTTCGTATATTAGGATATCCAGATAGAATACTTTTGATATAGTTGTATTGTTGCTGTATCACTGCTGTATTGTATTCAACATATTTTATCAAGATAGTTATAAGATAAAGCCTTCTGTGAAAACAACATGTTTTCACGCATTGTTTTAATCTTTTCCTGATGAATAAAGGTATAGAATACCTCATTGACAAAGTCAATACTTCCTGTACTCCAGGGACATGCCAAGAAGTGAGAATTCTGTAAAATGGTGAGGCAAGCAGAGGCCAGCTTGTCCATTGTCCCCTTACCACCAAAGCATCTCACAAGTAATGAAGAAAGTGGAGGATGGTTCTCTTGCTCAGAGACTGCAGCCCCACTCAATCATCAGCCACCGTGGGACCTCCCCAAAACCCACCCCTGAGCCTTGCCACATATTCACTATCCCCCTGACCTCAAACTCTCTGAGGCTAAATGGTCTGTCCTCAGGAAAGGGCTCATGTTCGTGATCCTCCGTCCCCACCTCAATGAATTCCAGATCCGCCATGACGTGGAGCTCTTCTTCTGCTGCCTCTGCCTCTGCGCCTTCTTCTTCGACAAAACTTCCCTCTAAGGAACCTTTCTCCCGCCTTCTACTTTCCTCCTCCATTTGGTCACCGCAACCCCCCCCCCCCCCCCCCCAGCCATCCTTGTATCCACCCTAGACTTCTTCATTGCAGACTTCCGATGTGACATCAGTCACCTCAATTTCTCTATCACCCCCCTCACCCACTCCAACCTCACCCCAGCTGAATGTGCAGCACTCCATTTGCTCCGCAACAATTCCATCAAACCCACCATCAAACCCACTAACAAAAGCGGGGCAGTGGTGGTCTCATGAATGGACTTCTATATCGCAGAGGCCGAATGCTAACTTGCCGATATCGCACCCTACCTCCCCGTTGCCCACAACCACACTGCGACCCATCAGGCCAAAAATCATTTGCACTCTCCATGCCCTCATTGACTCCAGTGACCTCCCCTCCACTGCTTCCAAACTCATAGTCCCCCAGCCCCACATTGTCCCGTTCTACATGCTCCCCAAGATCCACAAGCCCAACCCCTGACCCATCATCTTGGCGTGCTCCTGCCCCACCAAACTCATCTTGTCTTACCTTGACTTCATCCTCTCCCACTTAGTTCAGGCACTTCTCACCTATATCCATGAAACCAACCACACCCTCTGTCTCTTCAGTAACTTCCAGTTCCCTGGCCCCTAGCACTTTATCTTCACCAAGGATGTGCAGTCCTTATACACATCCTTAACCCACAAGGATGGCCTCCAGGCCCTCCGCCTCTTCCTCTCCAACAGACCCATCCAGTCCCCACGACCAATACCCACCTCTGCCTCGCCAACCTGGTCCTCACCCTCAATAATCTTTCCTTTAACTCCTCCCATTTCCTCCAAATCCAGGAGCCATGGGCATGTGCACCTGGATGGGCCCTAGCTATGCCTGCCTCTTTGTCGGCTATGCTGAACAGTCCCTCTTCCTACCTACAAAGTCACTGTGTCCCAACTCTTCTGCTGTTACATCAATGACTGCATTGGTGCAGTGTCCTACACCCAGGTGAACTGGAGCAGTTTACTGACTTTGCCCACAACTTCCATCCCACACTCAAATTCACTTGGTACATGTGAGACACCTCCCTCCCTTTCTTGATCTCTCCATTTTTATCTCTGGTGACAATTAGATGTTTACGACAAATCCACAGACTCCCATAAGTACCTAGACTACACCTCCTCCCATCCAGTATCCTGCAAGAACTCCATCCCATTCTCCCAATTCCTCTGCCTCTGCTGCATCTGGTCGGTTGAGGAAACATTTCACTCACAAGCATTCCAGATGTCTACCAATTTTGAATAACGTGCTCTTCCTCCCTCTGCCATCCAGTCATCCCTCTGCTGGCACCACTTCCATTCCCTGTTCCACTGCTCTAATGCTCCCCGACACAATAAAGACAGAGTCCATCCTGCATCCTTAAACACTTCCGCCAACTCCAACTAGACCCCTGAACCAAGAACATCTTCCCCTCTCCACCCCTCTCTGCCTTCAACAAGGACCATTCACTTTGACAGTCCTTGGTTTGCGCCACTCTCTCCACCAATGCACCCCGCCCTCTGAACCCCCAAGATCCTTCCCTAGCAACTGGAAAAGAAACAAACCACGCCGACATTTCCCCCCCCCCCACCCCTCACTTTCATCCAGGGCCTCAAACAGTCCTTCCAGGTGAGACAAAGGTTTACCTACATCTCTTCCAACCTAATTTGCTGCACCAGGTGCTCCCAATGTAGTCTTCTCTACAGCAGGGAGACCGAATGTAAACTTGGGGAATGGGTCGCTGTGCCCCAGTCACCACCTATTTTAATTCCCCTTCACACCCCCTTTCCGAAATGGCCATCTTTGGCCTTCTCCATTTCCACAATGAACCACACCACAAATTGGAGGAACAACATCTTCTGTCTGGGCAGCCTACAGTCCAGAAGACTTAATATTGAATGTTCCAATTTCAAATAACCTCTCATCTGATCGCCCGACTCCCTTCCCAGCCCCTTCCCCTCCTCCTGCTCCTTCCTGCCACCAACTAGATTCATTTTTCCCATTGACCAGCCAGGTTGTACCCTCTGCCTGTCTTCACCTATCCCCACTTCACCACTCTGCCCCCGTGGTGTTGCTGAAACTGAAGAGCTGTTGACTATTTAATTGTACAGCGGCACTTGGAGGTGAGTTGCTATCCCCTTAAGAGGAAAAGTGACTTGATGGTAGCAAATTGCTTTTGAAAGTTACAGTCAAACCTAGATCTACTAATCCAGATTTTAACTAGCTGCTGCATGATAAAATATTTTCCTCATGTCATTATTGCTGCTTCTGACAAAACAATTGATGTTGTCTGATTCTTAACTCTTCCACCAACAGGAACAATTCTTCCCTATCTGCTTTGTTTAGACTCCTCATTATAACAGCGGTAGAACTCACCTCACAGACTTTGTTAACAATAACAATCCTAGATTCTCCAATCCTTATAAACTTTATGATCTGTGAGTATTCTCATAAACCTTCTTTGCACCTTTTTGGAAATCTTCACATACTTCTGAAAGCACAGCGTTCAGGTTGGAGTGCAATATTGCACTTGAAGTAAAACCAGTGTTTATAAATATACATCAAAATGTTCCTGCTTTTGAATACTTGGGTTAACTTTTGGGAAATTGGCTAAGTGTTATTTAAGTCAAATTTCTTGAAGAAATTCTCTCCATGAAGCCGAGTGAGTTTTTCATGTGATTGTTCCAAACTCACCTTATAAATTTCACACCATGTTTTGTGGTAACCTACTCATCTGATGCTGGGTCAATTCTCCCCTTTGCTGTCGCCAGAAGTAATTGCTGCAAATAGGATCTCTCTGGATCGCACGTGTTGACATCATCTTTGAGACCAGGCATGCATTTGGTCAAGTTGAGGTAGGAGGCTGGGATTGCTCTTCGCCATGAACATAATGGGACAGTATCAACAAACCAATGCAATAGGTAGCACAGCTGACAATTCCATTCGACGTTCTCTCCAATTTCTCTGCTGTGTAGAGCTCCAATATCCTTGTGCAGCAGCATCTGGAGAAACTGGACGTGAATGTGTTGGTACAGTATCGGAATGCTGAGCGACTGCACAAACCCACACAGTGACTGCAGTTTAGAGAAAACATTGCTTCCTTGCACACACAACTATACCTTCCTATACCCATTGATGCTTACGCAACATACCACACAGCTTAACTGTCCTTAGCCACATCCTATCATACAACCCTCTCTATGTCACTGCTAATCTTTTTCGAATGGCCAGTGTAGGCTAGCATCCTATTATTGTTCAACGTGGAACTGTCACATATGGGAAAGCTGTCAAAGCAGTCACTTCTATTCACTAACACCAAAAGCTAATATAAATCAAACAATCACAAGCTGCATTTGTCTTTCAGAATGGAAGTGGATTGCTTGCCTTTCAAGCACTGACAATTTAACAGTTAATGAATAATAACTGTACCCAGCTCTCATCTACTGGAAGTGGGTGTCAATTAAGCCTTGTCTGACTTATAATGCCCTGTGTTGACTCTGCTGTATTCTATCATGAAGAAGCTGATTTTCATCCTGCTCAATGTTCTCATCATTCTCTGAAAACTGCTCTCAGACTCCAGCTCATCAACTTCCATGACATCACCTCTTTCCTGTTCCAGATGTGCAGAGCACAGCAGACTAGATTATGCGGCACAATCTGTCCGCACTGTTCTGTAAGGCCACCCCCATGTTTGATCCAAACAGTGGAACTGCATCTTCAGCAAGTCTGTTGTCTGGTCCACAATATCCCTGATTCAATAATGAGCTGTATTGTATCTTTGCTCCTCTTCATTTGGTGGTTGCATCAACAATGGTCACAGGGGCTGACCCTTGTTCTCCATTAACCATTCTTGCAAGTCATTTGGACCTGCAAGCACAGTAGAAACCTTGCAAGTTATCAAGAATATAGGGATCATAACAGTTTCCATGGTACTGGGTTCAAATGCTAAGGATGTGATGTCATTGTGATGGTGATTGTCAAGAAAATCTGCTGCATCTGATGTCCTCCAATGTATTATCGTATACCCCCATGTGTCAAATCCCACCCCCTCTTCACTGACCATTTCCCCTCTGCATCTCAGGTTACTGCCTCAAATCCCAAGTGTTAAAATTCTTCATTTCCACACCCATACTGTTGGGTAAACTAATATGGCAAGGGGATGGGAACCAATGCAGGAGGTCGGAGTGAAATGGGGAAAAGTGAATGTGGAAGGCTGACGAATCAAAGTCAAAAATCAAAAAAGGGCCATATTTCATCATAATTCTAAAAGGGCAGTAAATATTAAAAAAGAAACAAGCCTGAAGACTCCGTGTCTCAATGCAAGGAGCATTTGAAAGAAGGTGGATGAATTAATCACACAGATAGTTATTAATGGATATGATGCAATTTGATCACGAAGACTTGACTTTAGGGTGACCAAGGATGGGAACTCAACATCCAGAAAAATAGACAGAAAGGAAAGGGAGATGAGGTAGTGTTTCTGGTTAAAGAAAAGATTAACACAATGGTAAGGAAGGGTAATGGCCTGGGCGATGTGGAATTTGTATGAATGGAGCATCAAAGATAAAAAAAATGAGTGGGAGTTGTGTACAGACCACCAAACAGTAGTTGTAAGGTTGGAGATGGAATCAAATAGGAAATTAGAGATGCATGCTCTAGGGTACAGCAGTTATTGTGGGTGACTTCAATCTGAATATTGATTTGACTAACTAAACTGGTAGGAATGCGATGGAGGAGGCTTTCTTGGAATGCATGAGGGATGGCTTCTTAGACCAATATGTTGAAGAACAAACTAGACAGCAGGTCATTCAAGACTCATTATTGTGCAATGAGAAAGGATTAATTAGCAACACAAACTTTGATAGTATGAGGCATGCATTGCTAGGATAAGCTGGTCAATGATACTGAAGGGGTTGACAGTGAAGAGGCAATGGCAGACATTTAAACAATTGAAGAACACATGGGTGAACTTGAACAATTGTACAAACCTATCTGGTGTAAATTAAAATGGGGAAGATGGCTCAACTATGACGAACAAGGGAAATCAATTAAAGTGTTAAAGCCAAAAAGGAGGTATATAAATTGGCTAGAACAAGCAACAAACCTGGGGACTGGGAGAAATGTAAAATTCAGCAGATAAGCACAAAGGATTTAATTCAAAAGGGGAAGATAGAATACAAGAGTACGTACGTGGAAAACATAGAAAAACTGACTGCAAAGGCTTCTAAAGACATGTGGAGGTAAAAAGATGAGTGAAGACAAATATAGATCCCTTACATTTAGAATCAGGTGAAATCATAATGGACAACAAAAAGATCACAGACCAGTTGAACAAATACTTTGGATCTGTCTTCACTAAGGTGGTAATCATGATTTGTAGGAGCCGGTATTAGACAAAGTTAAAAATCACATAACACCGGGTTATATGTCCAATGGGTTTAATTGAAAGTACTAGCTTTCAGAGTGCAGCTCCTTCATCAGATAGTTGTGGAGCAGGACCATAAGACACAGAATTTATAGCAAAAGGTTACAGTGTCATGTGGCTGAAATATATTAAACAAACTGAGATTGTCTTTCATCTTTTAGAATTTACATATTAATGAACCAAGGCTAGCATTCTAAAAGATGAAAGACAATCTCAGTTTGTTTAATACATTTTAGCCGCATGATACTGTAACCTTTTGCTATAAATTCTGTGTCTTATGGTCCTGCTCCACAATCATCTGATGAAGAGGCAGTGCTCCGAAAGCTAGTGCTTCCAAATAAACTTTTGGACTATATCCTGGGTGTTGTGTGATATTTAACTTCACTAATGAGTACGTAGATAATCTTCCGGATATGCAAGGGGACAGAGGATCAAGCATGAAGGAGGAACTGAAGGAAATCTTTATTAGTCATGCAATGGTTTTGGGAAAATTAGAATCATAGAGTCATAGAGATGTACAGCATGGAAACAGACCCTTCGGTCCAACCCGTCCATGCCGACCAGATATCCCAACCCAATCTAGCCCCACCTGCCAGCACCCGGCCCATATCCCTCCAAACCCTTCCTATTCATATCTCACAAGCTTGATTGAGTTTTTTGAAGAAGTAACAAAGAAGATTGATAAGGGCAGAGTGGTAGATGTGATCTATATGGACTTCAGTAAGGCGTTCGACAAGGTTCCCCATGGGAGACTGATTAGCAAGGTTACATCTCATGGAATACAGGGAGAACTAACCATTTGGATACAGAACTGGCTCAAAGATAGAAGATAGAGGGTGGTGGAGGAGGGTTGTTTTTCAGACTGGAGGCCTGTGACCAGTGGAGTGCCACAAGGATCGGTGCTGGGCCATCTACTTTTTGTCATTTACACATCTTCTTTGATACTTCCCATCTCACATTACATGCATGCCTCTCTGTATTAGACATTTCAATTCTGGAATAAAGATTCTCACTGTCAAGCCTATCCAAACAACTAATTTTTGTAGTTGAGAGTGCAGTGCTGGAAAAGCACAGCAGATCGGGCAGCAGACTTCTCTCAAGTCTCCTCTTAGCCTCCAGCACTCCACAGAAAACAATCCAAGTGTTTCAAGCATCTCCTGAGCGCTCATATCCTCTAATCCAGGCAGCATCCCGGTAAACCTCTACTGCACCCACTCTAAAGCCAAATGCAGCACCAACTGTGACCTAACCGAGATCTTATGAAGCTGCAACATACATCCTGAGTCTTGTGTCAATTCTCTAACCAATAAAAGCAAGCATACTATATGTCTTCTTATCACCCTACCTACCTGCAGGGCCACTTTCAGGGAGCTTTGGACTTGAACCCCAAGATCCCTCTGTACATTAGTGTACTCAGTGTCCTGGCATTAACTGCATACTTTTCATTAACATTTGATCTCCCAAAGTGCAGCACCACACAATTACCTGGATTAAACTCCACCTGCCATTTCTCTGCCTACATTTTCTACTGATCTATATTCCGCTGTATTATTTGACAATCTTCTACACTATCCACAATTCCACCAATCTTTTTGTTATCTGAAAACTTACGAACTCGCCCAACTACATTTTCATACAAGTCACTCATATGTATCACAAACAGTGGAGACTGATGGGATTAAAACCCAATAAGTCTCCAGAGCCCAATGCTCTGTATCCCAGAGTTTTAAAGAAGTGGCCCTAGAAGCAGTTGATGCATTGCTGTTCTGTAGACTCTGGAACAGTTCTAATGGATTGCAGGATAGCTAATATAACCCTACCATTTAAAAAAAGGAAGGAGAGAGAAAATAGGGAATTATAGGCCAGTTCGCCTGACATTGGTGGTGGGGAAAATGTTGGAATTGATTATTAAGGATGTAATAACTGGGCATTTGGAAAGCAATGACAGGATTGGTCCAACTCAGCATGGATTCACTAAGGGGGAATATTGCTTGACAAATCTTCTGGATTTCTTTTGAGGATGTGACCAATAGAGTGGATAAGGGTGAATCAGTAGATATTGTATACTTGGACTTTCAAAAGGCTTTTGACAAGGTTCCACATAAGAGATTAGTCAGCAAAATTAAAGTTCATGGTATCAGAGGTAATGCAATGACATGGATAGAGATCTGGTTGGCAGCCAGGAAGCAGAGAGTGAAATAAAAGGATCCTTTTTAAAGTGGCTGGCAGTGATGAGTGGATACTGCAGGGTTCAGTGATGGAACTCCAGCTGTTCATAATATATATTAAGGATTTGGACGAAAGAATTAGATGTAATAACTCCAAATTTGCAGACAACACTAAGCTGGGTGGCAGTGTGTGCTGTGAGGAGTATGCTAAGAAGCTCCATGGTGGCTTGGACAGGCTGGCTGAGCAGACAAATACTTGGCAAAAGGAATATAATGTGGATAAGTGTGAGGTTACCTACTTTGGTTGCAAAAACAGGAAGGCTATTTATTATCTGAATGGTGGCAGTTTAGGAAAAGGCAACAAGACTTGGAAGTCATGGTGGAACAGTCACTAACGGTTGACATGCAGGTGCAGTAGGTGGTGAGGAAAGCTAATGGCATGCTGGCCTTCAAAGCCAGAGGATTTGAGTATAGGAATAAAGATTTCTTGCTGCAGTTATACAGAGCCTTGGTGAGGCCACACCTTGAGTATTGTGTGCAGTTTTTGGTCTCCTAGTTTGAGGAAAAGCATTCTTGTTGTTGAGGGAGTCCAGCGAAGTTTCACAAGTTTGATTCCTGGGATGGCAGGACTCTCAAATGAAGAAAGACGGGATCGACTGGGCTTGTACTCACGGACATTTATAAAAAATGAAGGGTGATCTCAGATAGACATGTAAAATGTAGATTGGGCTAGTCAGGCCAGATGCAGGAAGAATGTTCCCAATGTTGGGGACATCCAGAACTAGGGGTCACAGTCTAAGAATAAGGAGTAAGCCATCCAGGACCGAGATGAGGAAGAATGTCTTCATTTAAAGAGTTGGGAACCTACAGAATTCTCTACCACAAAGAGCTGTTGGGGCCAGTTCATTAGATATATCCCTGGACATGGCCCTTGTGGCTAAAGGGATCAAGGAGTATGGAGAGAAAGCAGCAATGGGAATACATGATCAGCCTTGATTATGTTGAATAGTGGTGCAGACTCGAGGGGCCGAATGGCCTACTTCTGCACCTATTTTCCATGTTCCTATCATAGTAAACCCTGATACCATCCCACTTTGACTTTCATTCCACTGACCCCTGGACTGAATGCACATCCCTTCCCCCACCAATCAACTTAAACAGATAGCCCTGATTGATGACTGATCAGATCCCTGGCCAATCTCTGTACAGCACCCTGATCAATGATATATGAATCCCCTGACAGCTTGTTCTAGACCTGCAAAACTGACCATGGCCCAGTCCCAGACTGTAATGATGCCTGACCCCGACTGCCCCAAGCAGGTGATTGACTGTGTCCAAGCCTTTTGACTGTGAGCAGACATTAGCATTGTACAAGGACTCCCTGATGAATGGCAGTTCTCCTTGACTTACCTAAGGGCAGCTTCCCTTCGCCTTTAAAATTTGTCCATTTGTTGCTCCACATGCAGTGTGTTTGGCACATAGGCTGCTGCACATACTGTAGGTTTGAGATTGACTTTCCACCATGCTATCCAGTAATATGTCCTCTTCTTTGATTGAAGACTGCTGACAAACATGACAAACTGCTTGGCTTTGTTTTTACACTGAACAGCATGATAAGACAGCAATATTGTGGGCCTTTAAGGATCTGGCTGAGGGAGTAAGGAAAGGAAGGACAAGGTAGGTTTGCAGTGAGCATTGAAATCAGCACAACGTGAGTGAGCTGTAAGAGCATGACCAATCAATCCTGTGATTCATGAGCTGGGTGTGTGTCCCTGTGCACAATGTGTCCTTTCAGCACTATTTCAATGAAAGATTCTGAAGTGTAGCACTGAAGAGCACTATAAGTGGATTGGAGATTGGAATAGAATAGAATAGCAACTTATTGTCACTTGTACCTTTTAAAAAAAAAGTGACGTGTTTAAGTTGCCCTATTTTGGCAACTTTTTAATAACAAATTATATATTTTAAGAGAAAGAAAAAATTAAGACTAAGTCCATCTTAGTTCAATTCAAAGCTCCAGGGCTCCTGAGATTGAGAAAACCTGACAGCGAAGCTGCCGCAAGGAATCCCAGGCAGGGCCGGGCTCACCATGCCCCGCCGAGGATGCTGCAGAAGCCATCGTAAGAAATCTCAGGCCATTGGAATCTGGACCCAGACCCATCTTGATGCCGAAGCTGCTACCGAAGAAGCCCAAAGCATCATAGGACATGGCTGCAGAGTGTCATAATGTTGCGGGGGGATAGTACAAGCTGGCTGCCAATGTCCATTTATGTTGGAAGTGTGTGCTAACAGCCCATAGACAATAGACAATAGACAATAGGTGCAGGAGTAGGCCATTCTGCCCTTCGAGCCAGCACCACCATTCGTTATGATCATGGCTGATCATCCTCAATCAGTATCCTGTTCCTGCCTTATCCCCATAACCCTTGATTCCACTATCCTTAAGAGCTCTATCCAACTCTTTCTTGAAAGTATCCAAAGACTTGTCCTCCACAGCCTTCTGGGCCAGAGCATTCCACACACCCACCACTCTCTGGGTGAAGAAGTTTCTCCTCAACTCTGTTCTAAATGGCCGACCCCTTATTTTTAAACTGTGTCCTCTGGTTCGGAACTCACCCATCAGTGGAAACATGCTTCCTGCCTCCAGAGTGTCCAATCCTTTAACAATCTTATACGTCTCAATCAGATCCCCTCTCAGTCTTCTAAACTCAAGGATATGCAAGCCCAGTCGCTCCAATCTTTCAACGTAAGATAGTCCCGCCATTC
>NC_057712.1:63290754-63291806 GCF_004010195.1 Chiloscyllium plagiosum | reverse complement strand
TGTAAGGTAATCCCGCCATTCCAGGAATTGACCTCGTGAACCTATGCTGCATCCCTCAATAGCCAGAATGTCTTTCCTCAAATTTGGAGACCAGAACTGCACACGTATTCCAGGTGCACTCCCTCAATAGCCAGAATGTCTTTCCTCAAATTTGGAGACCAAAACTGCACACAATTTTCCAGGTGCAGTCTCACCAGGGCTTTGTACAGCTGCAGAAGAACCTCTTTGCTTCTATACTCAATTCTTCCTGAAGAAGGGCCTGTGCCCGAAACGTCGAATCTCCTGTTCCCTGGATGCTGCCTGACCTGCTGTGCTGTTCCAGCAATAAAGTTTCAACTTTGATCTCCAGCATCTGCAGACCTCACTTTCTCCTCTATACTCAATTCCTCTTGTTATGAAGGCCAGCATGCTATTAGCTTTCTTCACTGCCTGCTGTACCTGCATGCTTGCTTTCATTGACTGATGTAAAAGAACTGCAAAATGTATTGCTGGAAAAGTGCAGCAGGTCAGGCAGCATCCAAGGAGCAGGAGAATCGACGTTTCGGGCATAAGCCCTTCTTCAAGTAAAAGAACACCTAGATCTTATTGTACTGCCCCTTTACCGAACTTGACTCCATTTAAGCAGTAATCTGCCTTCCTGTTCTTGCCACCAAAGTGGATAACCACACATTTATCCACATTAATCTGCATCTGCCATGCATCTGACCACTCACCTAACCTTCCAGGTCACCCTGTAATCTCCTAACATCCTCCACATATTTCACCCTGCCACCCAGCTTTGTATCTTCAGCAAATTTGCTAATATTACTTTTAATACCATCATCTATATCATTAATGTATATTGTAAAAAGCTGTGGTCCCAGCACTGATCCCTACGGTACCCCACTGGTCACCGCCTGCCATTCCAAAAGGGAGCCGTTTATCACTACTCTTTGTTTCCTGTCAGCCAACCAATTTTCAATCCAAGTCAGTATTTTGCCCCCAATACCATGTGCTCTAATTTGGGACTTTATCAAAGGCTTTCTGAAAGTCCAGGTACACTACATCCACTG
>NC_057712.1:63278605-63290495 GCF_004010195.1 Chiloscyllium plagiosum | reverse complement strand
TTATCTCTGGGAGATTGTTTGTGTCTTCCCCAGTGAACACAGATCTGAAGTACCAATTCAAATCTTCTGCCATTTCTTTGTTCCAAGTAATATATTCACCCGTTTCTGTCTTCAAGGGCCCAATTTTAGTTTTAACCATTTTTTTTCCTTTCACATACCTAAAAAAGCTTTTACTATCCTCCTTTATATTTTTGGCCAGTTTACCTTCGTACCTCTGCGTATTTCCTTCTTAGTTATCCTCTGTTGTTCTTTGAAAGCTTCCCAGTCCTCCGCTTTCCCACTCATCTTTGCTATGTTATACTTTTTCCCTTTTGACTTTATATGTTTCTTAACTTCCCTCATCAGCCACAGCCACCCCTGCCTCCTCTTAGGATCTTTCTTCCTTTTTGGAGTGAACTGATCCTGCATCTTCTGCATTATACCCAGAAATATCCGCCATTGTTCCTCCGCTGTCATCCCTGCTAAGGTATTGCACCATTGAACTTTGGCCAGCTCCTCTCTCATAACTCCATAGTTCCCTTTATTCAACTGAAATATTGTCACTTCCGATTGTACCTTCTCCCTTTCAAATTGCAGATTAAAGCTTATTGTATTATGGTCATTACCTCCTAATGGCTCCTTCACTTCGAGGTTCCTGATCAAATCCGATTCGTAGCACAACACCAGATCCAGAATTACCTTCTCCCTGGTAGGCTCCAGCACCAGCTGTTCTAAGAATCCAACCATAGATTATCCTCCTACATGCTAGGTGTTCATGATGGGAGTCTTGAGGAAAAAAACAGTGAGCCAGAGCCACAGGTAACTGCTCTGACCTTCATACCAGGAGTTTCTTGGCATTTGGTTTCTATCTTGTGGAAATAATGAAACAGTGAACTGCATGTTAAAGAGTCATGATAAATAATACTGAGGGTGATACTGAGCAACAGTCCATGCTAATAGGCCTCCTGCCACTTACCAGCAAGAACCTTGACTTGATGTCTAATGTTTGTTTGGACTTTTTTGGTCTTGATGTACAAGAAGGCCTCTACAGATTTTCAACCTGGTTTTTCAAAAATTCTTGCCACAACCTACATCATTCAGAAGCTGGGAAGATTTCACCCTATGTCTCTATTTATACCATATTGGATCCTAATGCCTTTTTAAAAGACTTTCTCAACCTGCCATCTCCAATGATTTGTGCGTACAGATCTCAGGTCACTTTGTATCTGCTCCTCCTTCTAATTGAACCCTTTTAGATTCTTCCTAGCAAAAATATCAGCTTATACTTCAACACATTAGAACTTATCTGTCAAGTGTTTACCTGTTCCACCAGCTTGTTCATGTCATCTTGAAGTTTACACACAGTTTAAAATACTTCTACCTTTTGTGCTATCTATAACTTTGAAATTTTGCCCTGAGCACTGCTGTCCACATCATGCGCAGTCACAAGAAAGTCAGTAATACCAGTAGAGGGTGGATATATTTAAGCAGGGAGGGAAGGATCTTTTAATGCTGGTTATCCATTTCTTACACAAATTGCCATTCATGTTTAAGGTCTGCCTGATGCAATTTTCTGCGTGTCTGCAAACAGGCATGCTGTATAAAAACCGAAAGAACTGTGGATGCTGTAAATCAGAAACAAAAACAGAAATTGCTGGAAAAGCTCAGCAGGTCTGGCAGCATCTGTGAAGAGAAATCAGAGGTAATGTTGAGAATCTGTTGACCCTTCCTCAGAAAGGGGCATGCTGCATGTCTGCCTGGAAATACGCAGCAATGCTGCTTAAATTTGTACCCCATAGAAGATTCAATTGAAATAGCACACTTTGTCCAGTTATAGCAGGCCTTGAATCATGTAAGAAAAGATTCTTTAAAAAGGCCAATTGAGAAATATCAACAGGCAGCCCAAAAAGCCTTAAATTTCCATGAGGCTTCCCTGGACCAACTGACCTCCTCACCCACAACCTTGACATCCCACACAGTTCAATGTCAGAACAGAACATTTGCTAGCCTTTCAAAAGTAATGAGCTGGAATGAGCTGTGAGCTGCATGAGCAACTTACCAAAAGCATGCCAATGGGACAGTAGTAAGAATAAGCAGAGAGGTGTGACTTTGTGTCCCTTTGGCATGCTGATTACAAACAATAATCTTCCTATTGCTGTGTTCACAAAAATAATTCAATGGTCTTCTCGGCTTTAGTGTTTCTACCTGGCTACCTTACAACTGGTTGTTCATTTTCACCTTGATCTTTAACTATCAATATCAAAAATATGTCATTACAAAACTTTTGAGATGATGCTTCTTTTAAAATGGAACAAGCACTTTAATTTTGTAGTTTCAACACCAGCACAGCAGCTACATGGTGCAAATAAAATTAGGCTTCTATTTATCGTCACTTGCTTTCCCAGAAAACATCCCTGGCCCAAAAACCTGCTTGTACATACTCCTCAAGTGTGTAAAATAAAATACTTAAGTTTGAATTTTCCACAATAAACTCGTTCACAGAATAATAACAACTCATATAAACATACTTCGGGTTGGGGATGGTAGGGAGATTTTAAATTGTACTGCCAAATGAGAAATTAAGCAGCTGAATTTATAAATGCTCTTTGTAAGTTACTTTGACAACTTTATTTCTTGTTCTATCATCGTATATAGCTTCCATAATTGAAAATTATACAATAGCTTACGAGTTTAGAGGCCATTTCCTAGAATGAGGTTGATATTTTGAAAATACCTGTGATACTAAGGATATGTAGTTTATTGTATGGAAGTGTAGCTAATAAAGAATGCAGCAGTGGTGTAGAAGTTCACTGATGGTGTTTTTACATCACGATCCAATATCAATGATTTTGAACAGATCTCAAAGTCATCACAGATGCCGCAATTCACGGTTGATGCAAATCTTCCAAGCAGAACTAGACAACCAAACGAATCTTCACTTACAGAGTATAACTGTTATGCAGTGAACCCTTCTGTTAATTAAACAAAGCATCCAGAAAAGCTCACTTTGCCTTGTAATCTGTTAGAATATGAGTGACAGAGAACTCCCAAATTCCACTATTTAAAGAAATAATATCAATTTATTCCTTAATTCTAAACATGAAAATTAAACAACAACTATTCACAATTCTAACCCTCCTTTTCTGAACTGCTTATTATCTGCCTCCAATTCTATAACAATATGCTGTTTTAATACATCAACTTAATTTTAAAACCGTACAGTGGCTGTCATTTCCAGTGTCTTTCTTCTTTTGGCTGAAGATCACCCTGGGTCATCTTCTTTCTTTTGCTGTGAATATGTTTCGTATGAAAAAGTATCTTTGATAGAGAGTGTTTGGGTCTGTCTCGATGGCAGTTACTCTTGATGACACCTACTTAGTCTGACTTTCAAACGGCCTGCTTTTTTATCCCCCAACATCGAATCATCTCTTTGATTTGATGCTGGCAAAACAATAAATTCAAATTCGATTTGGTTTTCATATCCTGGGGCATAATTTAAACTGATTGGTTAAATTTAAATTGTTGTCAAAACAGCAACCAACTCAGGTATCTATTTCACAGCCAAATGTTACATATTTTCAATGTTCCAGTACACTCTGAGACTGCTAATTAGTCATATGACAGGTGCTTGTAAGCTTTCAGTGCAAAACAGCATTCACTCTCTCTTAAAGGTACAGTACCTGCTTTCAACTTCATAACATAATCAATAATCTAACCATATAGGTTCCAGAACTTGCATTGTGCAGCAGTGAACGGGCACTTTCTGAGTTTGATTATTGCAGGCAAATGACTGAAGTCCAACTTCCTTGGTGCATAATTGAAATTGTTCCACTTTCCATAAGAGTGTATCATTTATTTGTTACTGAAAGCTGGTGTTTGCACATACATGCTTCATGTATATGCTTCTTCAATATTCCAATGCACTTGAATCTTGTACCTTTGCCCATCAAAGTGACACTCAGTCCTCTAACCCTGGGAGTTGTCTGAGCCATTTTTCAGTTGCATTGTACATTTAGCGAAGAGCAAATGATAGCAAGGAATATGTTTTTTGGACTAAGAACTGGTTACAATGTGTCCATCTTTCACACTTAGAAGTGATAACCCTCTTAATTGCCTTCATACTTCAAATGTTAAAAGAGATCTAAATTTCCTATTAATGATTCTTGAATAATAAACATTTCACTCACAATTACAGGAAGCAGAATGTTTAAGAATGCAGGAGAAGAACTTGGACAGAAAGTCAGGGTGGGCTATGAAACTCAGTGTTATGTAGTTATGTCAAAATTACAAGGAACTACACCACTACGAGGAAGCAAACTACTTTACGGCTCTTAATTTAGTACAAATAAGTGAGTATTATTCAAAGAATTAAATGCCCACTGGTACAAGATTGTATATAAATTTATTTCATGTCATTCCAAACACCGTGACTCATTTTAATATTCCCTTATTCTGTACTTGAGAAAGACATAGAATTTGAACTCACTGCCAATGAAATTCTGTATTCTTTTTCAGGACAGAAAACCAGGCTGTTTCTTAATGAAAATAAAAAGTCATGATTTGAGTCATTATTTCAGCACAACAATTCAGGATAGATGTATTTGGTCTTCAAGTTACTAGGTATTTGTATTAAACTTTATGAAGTATAAAATATAATAAATGCATTCTCTAAATAATTACACTCAAGTTTACTGTTTTTGCAAGTGTTATGGACCAGACCAGACCCCTTTAAATGTTTTAAGAAGGTAGCCTAGGCCCTACCTTTTTCTTATCTTAACGGCAAACATAAAGTGCCATGTTCCAAATAAAGATTAAAAAAACTGCAGATGCTGGATTCCAAGGTAGACAAGTAGCAAGCCAGGCAGGTGGAAAAGTCAATTTCTTGGATATAATCCTTCTTCACGACTGTGGGTGGGGTTAAGGGGAGCTGCAGATAAGTGGGGTGGAGTGTGGGATGGTTTTTGGGGAGAGGGGCAGAGTGGTGAGGTAGTGATAGGTGAAAACAGGAAGAGGATACGGCCTAGTTGGTCAATGGGAGGAATGAATCCCGTTGTTAGCTGGAAGGGAGGAGGAAAGGCTGGGAAGGGAGTTGGGGAATGGTAAGGGAGATTATTTGAAATTGGAGAATTCAACATTGAGATCTCGGGGCTGTTAGCTGCCCCGGCGGAAGATAAAGTGATGTTCCTCCAATTTGCAATATGATTCACTGAAGCAATGGAGGAGGCTGAGAATGGTCATGTCAGAGAGGGAATGGGAAGGGAATTGAAATGGACGGTGACTGGGAGGTCAGGTTGGTTCCTACGGGCCCGGCTGAGATGCCATTAGTTTACATTTGGTCTCACAAGATAGGTCAAACTGCTCAATGTTAAGCAAAACACAATTATCTAAACACTATAGCTAAAATACAACAAAAGAAAGATAGATTTAGAATAATTTAACTCTATTGGAAAACTTAACAGAATAATAAACACAGTAACTATTACTAATTAACTGTTCTAATATAGTAATGTCTCATAAACACACGCCTTGGCAAAAAAAGCAAATTCAGAAATCCAATTTTTGGATTTCTAGCAGAGAGAGAGAAAAGTATCAGGCGAAAACTTAGGGAATAGCTTTGCTGCAGCTTCCAAGCCTGATGAGACTCCAACAGTAACTGATACTGACTCTCAAAGTTAAAAAAGGAAAAAACTAGAAAGCCTAGTTTGTGAGAGCTGACCACCCAGACAGGCTGCCTATATCGTTTTAAGCTGTTTACTTTACTGGCATTTCAACTTGACAGCTTGACACCTCTGTCTTAAAACTTCTCTTTAGAGAAACCAGGATAAAATAACTTGTTAAAGCCACAGCATTGTCACATAAGTATCAGCTATATGAGCACATATTTTGCCAAGATGGTCATCACTAGTTCTTCCGAAAACTGTTCTGCTTTTTTATCTCTATGATCATGTTATAAGGAAAAACATTTAGCTATTTATAGAGGCATATTTAGATCAGGGAAAGCTTAAATCCAAACTCAAGATAATTTGGGTAGTGTGGCTTCTACTACTTATACAGGATTCGCAATAGAACATAGAACATTACAGTTCAGAACAGGCCATTCGGCTCTTAATGTTGAAGCCTTTGTATCCTACACTATTTTCATCCATATGTTTATCCAATGACCATTTAAATGCCCTTAACGTTAGTGAGTCTACTACTGTTGCAGGTAGTGCGTTCCATGCCCCTACTACTCACTGCGTAAAGAAACTACCACTGACATCTGTTCTACATCTATCACCCCTCAATTTAAAGCTATGTCCCCTCATGCTAACCATCACCATCCAAGGAAAAAGGCTCTCACTGCCCACCCTATCAACCTTCTGGTTATTTTATATGTCTTTATTAAGTCATCTCTTAACCTTCTTTTCTCTAATGAAAACAGCCTCAAGTCCCTCAGCCTTTCCTCATAAGACTTTCCCTCCATACCAGGCAACACCCTAGTAAATCTCCTCTGCACCCTTTCCAAAGCTTCCCCATCCTTCCTATGATGCGGTGACCAGAACAGTACGCAATACTCCAAGTGCAGCCGCACAGGAGGTTTGTACAGCTGCAGCATGTTCTCATGGCTCCAAAGCTCAATCCCTCTACCATTAAAAGCTAACACACCATATGCCTTCTTAACCACCCTATCAACCTGGGTGGCAACTTTCAGGGATCTACATATATGGACACCGAGATCTCTCTGGTCATCTACACTATCAAGAATCAAACCATTAGCCCAGTACTCTTTATTCCTGTTGCTCCTTCCAAAGTGAATCACCTCACACTTTTCTGCATTAAACTCCATTTGCCACCTCTCAGCCCAGCTCTGCAGCTTATCTATGTCCCTCTGTAACCTGCAATATTCTTCCGCACTATCCACAACTCCACTAACTTTAGTGTCATCCGCAAATTTACTAACCCTTCCTCTGTGCTCTCATCTAGGTCACTTATAAAACTGACAAACAACAGTGACCCCAAAACAGATCCTTGCGGTACACCACTAGTACCTGAACTCCAGGATGAACATTTCCCATCAACCACCATCCTCTGTCTTCTTTCAGCTAGCCAATTTCTGATCCAAACTGTTAAATGACCCTCAATCCCATGCCTCCATATTTTGTGCTATAGCCTACCATTGGGAACCTTATCAAACATCTTACTGAAATCCATAAACATCACATCAACTACTCTACCGCTTCCAACTGTTTGTTCACCATCTTAAAGAACTCAATAAGATTTGTGAGGCATGACCTATCCTTCAAAAAACAGTATTGACTATCCCTAATCAATTTATTCTTCCCTAGATGATTATAACTCCTATCTATTATAACCTTTTCCAATACTTTACCCATAACCGAGGTAATGCTCACTGGTCTATAATTACCATGACTGTCTCTACACCCCTTCTTGAACAAGGTACAACATTTGCTAGCCTCCAGTCTTCTGGCACTATTCCTGGAGACAATGAAAACATAAAGATCAAAACCAACGGCTCTGTACTCTCCTCCCTGGCTTCCCAGAGAATCCTGGGATAAATCCCATCTGGCCCAGGGGGCTTATCTATTTTCACACTTTCCAGAATAGCTAACACTTCCTCCTTGTGAACCTCAATCCCGCCCAGTCTAGTAGCCTGTATTTCAATATCCTCAATGGCAACATTGTCTTTTTCCAATGTGAATACTGACAAAAAATATTCGTTTAGTGCTTCCCCTATCTCCTCAGACTCCATGCACAACTTCCCATTACTATCCTTGATTGGCCCCAATCTTTCTCTAGTCATTCTTTTTTCCTGATATACTTTTCGAAAGCTTTAGGGTTTTCTTTGATACTATCTGCCAATGACTTCTTATGTCCCCCTCCTGGCTCTTCTTAGCTCTTTCTTTAGGTCTTCCTTGGCTGACTTGTAACTCTCAAGCACCCTAACTGAGCCTTCATGTCTCATCCTTACATAAGCCTTCTTCTTCCTCTTGACAAGAGATTCAACTTTTTTAGTAGTCCATGGCTCCCTTACTTGACCTGCCTGAAAGGTACATGCTTATCAAGGATATGCAGTAGCTGTTCCTTGAATAAACTCTCCATTTCAATTGTGCCCATCCCCTGCTGTTTCCTTCCCCATCCTTTGCATCCTAGATCTTGCCTAAACACATTATAATTGCCTTTCCCCCAGCAATAACTTTTGTCCTGCAGTATATACCTATCCCTTTCCACACTAAGTAAACATAACCGAATTGTGGTCACTATCACCAAAGTACTCACCTACCTCCAAATCTAATATCAGGCCAGGTTCAAATCCAAAGTGGCCTTGCCCCTTGTTGGCTTGTCAACATACTGTGTCAGGAAACCATCCTGCACACATTGGATAAAATCTGATCCATCTAAAGTACTCAAACTATAGTATTTCCAGCCAATATTTACAAAGTTAAAGACTCCATAAAGACTCCTGTTACTCTCGCTCCTACCCAGAACTATCTTTGCTCTCCTTTCTTCTACATCTCTGGAACTGTTTGGAGGCCTATAGAAAACTCACAACAGGGTGACCTCTCCTTTCCTGTTTCTAACCTTAGCCCATACTAACTCAGTAGATGTATCCTCAAATGTCCTTTCTGCCACTGTAGTACTGTCCTTGACTAACAATGCCACACCTCACCCTCTTTTACCATCTTCCCTGTTTTACTGAATCATCTAATTCTCAGAACCTGCAACAACCATCCCTGTCCCTGCTCTATCTATGTCTCCAAAATAGCCTCAACATTGAAGACCCAGGTACTAACTCATGCTGCAAGTTCACATACCTTATTTCGGATATTCCAGATTAGTATAATTCAAACATGCAGAATCATTGAATGTATTTATTTCTTTAATCAAATCCTGCTATCGCTGTGTATAACAGGATATGCATCAAGAAATATACAATGTAAATGGTTTGGTTTATTCTAGTACACTGATGTGCATATTAGGACTGAAATTGGAGAAGCATACTGCTGTTCTAGCCCTATGACTCTGTGAGTTACAATAAAACTATTTTTCCCAGTTACTAAGACCAAATTAAATGTTTACCTTTGTCAAGTTTTCAACAACGTGTAAGGACTAAGGATGAATTTAGTGTAAATCGAACCTTGGTCAGCTATTTCAGCATTAAAGCCAAGTTTCTTAATAAATGCAATTACTGATTTAATATTAAAATAAATATTGTAAAATACAATAGATTATTATAATCACAGGGTTTAATATAGAAGTATGAATGCATATCATTCTAAATATCTCCAAGCACACATGCAAATATAGCATACATTTTTCTGCAAAAGAGGAAGAAAACACTTGATTTGTCCGCAATGTTTGGCTTTGTGAAAAAACACACTTTTTCCAAAGGGTTGTTCTTAAAAGCAGAAAGAATGAAGCACAGAACTCTCCAAAGTATGTTGCTTTGATGTTCTAGCATTTGTGATCATTGTTGTCACTGGATTCATACAGTTTTAACTTTATCAGGAAGTACAACATAAAGATAATCCTGTCAAATACTCTTTCAAAACAATAATTATGTTTCATGCTGAGCCTAACAAGAGGGATTTCTCCAATGCATACAGGAGGGTGGCTAGCACTGCTAAATTGTTAGCTTAGTGCTGGGTTTTGACGTCCTTGTCATCAAATACTCTTCTTCAGATGACCAAAGGCTGCAATAGCACACTGGCAGCAATGTTGAATTTAATTGTCAATGTATGTCTTCATTACGTTCCCAAAGTAAGAGAATTGATCCATGTTGTTGATTTGATAGTTGTGGGACAGAGTTGCATGATAGGAGCAGGCTGGTACAACAACTTTATTTACCAAACCTTTAGGCTCGGGCCTATTTTCTGCTACAGTTCCATGAATGGATGATCGATGGATTGGTGCTTGGCCTCTGAGTGTGCACACATGCAAGTGCCATGTGTATGTAGCAACTCAATGACAGAGCTAGGGTAGTATTGGTTCTGAACTAGAGGTGATACATGTTGAAGAGTTTTCTGCTTATCTATTAGAGAAATGTGATAGTGAAAATGTCAGAACTTTAATTACTGTTCATAAATTGAAAGCAACTGGAAAAAAAACTGTTAAGGGATAAGGACAAACTTATAGAGGAATTGAAATCAATTAACCATGTCTGGGAGAAGAAGGAGTCAAAGCGATATAAGCAAAACTGTTTAACAATTGCTTGATAACGCGCAGCCTTATCCCACAAGGCCCTGCAGAAGAATTTAAGAAACTATTCACAGGAAAGCTGTATGTTCAAACAGTAAGCCAATACCAAATGTAATAAAGAACAAATAAACTACTTCTGATAAGACAAACTGCAGACTCAATGGTTTCAGAGGAGTAGTCAATATTGTAAATGAAGGAATTTAAAGGGTCATCAATAAGGTTACATCACAAATGCGAAGGACAGAAAATAGTATCAGAATTCAATTCCAGGGTTCCTTGGAAGCAGAATTCCACAGAACAAAACTGCACAAGGATTGGATCCTGGACACACTCAGAGACAGACACTATTGGTTGGAATCATCGCGAAATTCCACCATTAATTGGGTTGTAGCCAAATTGAGTTGTGAGGCTCAACTTGATTACTTGAGGGATCTTATTTAGGTTGCTACATGCAATAAAGTTTAAATAGTTGTTTCAGTATTTGATTGTCTGCGAGATTTCTTAACAAATGACTGAATTAAAGCTATTTTGTGGTAATTTACACACTGTAGAAGCACCACTCCAGCCAGAAGCTTCATGGATGTGGGGTCAAATATTATGGTGATAATGTTAGAAAAGACCTTAGGCATGATAATGTAGCCTTTGCGTTGTGATTGTGGGAATCCATTAGTGAGAATGATAACATGCATATCATCGTGCAGCAGATAGAGGATGGGGACTAATTTATTATTCCCTCTCTAAGGCATTGTGGGTCAACCCACAGCAGGTGGACTGCAACAGTTCAAGAAGGCAGTTCACCACCATTTTCAAGAGGGCAATTAGAGATGGGCAATCAATGCTGGCCAGCCAACGATGCCAACATCCCACAAATGAATAAAGAAAATCAAATTCTGTGGGAAGCTTGATTTGTGGAGAATGTTCTGTAATCTATCCTGATTGACAGAGACTAAAGTCTTTGTGAAGCTGAAGAAGGCAGTGAATAGAGGTTGCTGCTGCTTTCTGCAGTTGAGAGAGTGGTGCTGGAAAAGCACAGCAGGTTAGGTAGCATCCGGGAACAGGAGAGTCAACATTTTCGGGCAAAGGTCCTTCATCAGCAACCTGCTTTCTGCATCTTGTTGAACTCGTTTTGGTATGATAATCCTGTTATCTCTGCCTCATGTTGCACAGAATTTGAGTTTGATTTGGGAGCAGCTCTTCAGTCATTGGAAGGAGATGGTGGAGGAGAATTCTTGTACTGACCTTCCCTGCAGCAGAGAGAAGAGAGACTCCTCTCAGTTGGTATGGTCTCCTTTACTGAAAATAATATAATTATGATATCCTGGAGATATCCTGGCATGCTCGCCTCCCTCTAGATAAGGGAGATGAGGTCATGTTGTAATGTGAAGATTTTTTTTCTCTATTAAATTACAGTATTTTGAGGAGAATTCCATCACAGTATGTCGAGAATTTCCTGACACAGTATGTCGAAGGGCCAACAAGAGGAGAGGCCACACTGGATCTGGTGCTTGGTAATGAACCAGGCCAGGTGTTTGATTTAGTTGTAGGTGAGCACTTTGGAGAGAGTGACCATAATTCAGTTACGTTTAGTTTAGTGATGGAAAGGGATAGGTACATGCTACAGGTCAAGAGTTATCAATGGGGCAAGAACAATTATAATGCGATTAGGCAAGAATTAGGATGCATAGAATGGGATAGCAAAATGCAGGGGATGCAG
>NC_057712.1:63240995-63278594 GCF_004010195.1 Chiloscyllium plagiosum | reverse complement strand
TGGTTTACGACAGAAATTGTATCTCTTGCTAAACAGAAGAAGGAGGCTTGTGTGTTGATGAGACAAGATGGTTCAGATGAGGTGATGGAGAGTTACAGAGCAGCTAGGAAGGATTTAAAGAGAGAGTTAAGAAGAGCAAAGAGAGGACATGAGCAGTCTTTAGCAAATAGAATAAAGGAGAACCCTAAAGCTTTCTATAGGTATGTGAGGAATAAAAAGATAATTAGGGTAGGAATAGGGCCAGTCAAAGACAGAAGTGGGAAGTTGAGTGTGGACCTTGTGGAGATCGGAGAGGTGCTAAATGAACATTGCTCATTGGTTTTCACTCAGAAAAAAACAATATTGTAGAGGAGAAGAATGAGGTACGAGATATTAGACTAGAAAGGATCGAGGTTAGTTATGAACAGGTGTTATCAATTCCAGAAGGAGTGAAAGTAGACAAGTCCCTGAGCCGGAAGGGATATATTCGAGGGTTCTCTGGGAGCTAGGGAGGAGATAGCAGAGCCTTTGGCTTTGAAACTTGAGTTGTCATTATCTACAGGTTTAGTACCAGAGGACTGGAGGATTGCAAATGTTGTGCCCTTGTTCAAGAAGGGCAGTAGAGATGACCCAGGTAATTATAGACCAGTGAGTCTTACTTCTGTTGTAGGAAAGGTTTTGGAAAGGATTGTAAGAGATAAGATTTATAATCATCTCGCAAGTAACAATATGATTTCAGATAGTCAGCATGGTTTCGCCAAGGGCAGGTCATGTCTCACAAACCTCATTGAGTTTTTTGAGAAGGGGACCAAACATGTGGATGAGGGTAGGGCAGTTTACGTGGTATACATGGACTTCAGTAAAGCCTTTGATAAGGTTCCACATGGTAGACTGTTGGAGAAAATGCAGAAGCATGGAATTGAGGGTGATTTAGCAGTTTGGATTAGAAACTAGCTTTCTGAAAGAAGGCAGCAAGTGGTGGATAGTTTGGAAGAATTTTACAGGTTGCAGGGAGACTTGGAAAAAACTGCAGAATTTGGGCTGAGAGGTGGCAAATGGAGTTCAATGCAGCTAAATGTGAGGTGATGCACTTTGGGAAGAATAACAGGAAGGCAGAATACCAGGTCAATGGAAAGATTCTTGGTAGTGTGGATTTGCAGAGGGATCTTGGAGTCCATGTACATAGATCCCTGAAAGTTGCCACCAAGGTGGATAGTGCTGTTAAGAAGGCAAACGGTGTATTAGGTGTTATTCGTAGAGGGATTGAGTTCCGGAGCCGCAATATCGTGCTGCAACTATACAAAATGCTGGTGCGGCCACACTTGGAATATTGTGTACAATTCTGGTCCCCATATTTCGGGAAGGATGTGGAAGCATTGGAAAAGGTGCAGAGGAGATTTGCCTGGTTTGGAGGGAAGATCTTTTGAGGAAAGGCTGAGAGACTTGGGTCTCATTGGAAAGAAGAAGGCTAAGAGGGGATTTGATAGAGACATACAAGATGATCAGAGGATTAGATGGGGTAACAGTCAAAGTCTTTTTCCGACGATGATGATGTCAGTGTGTACAAGGGGGCATAACTACAAATTGGGGGATGATAGATTTAAGACAGATGTCAGAGGCAGGTTCTTTATGCAGAGAGTGGTAAAGGCGTGGAATGCCCTACCTGCTAATGTACCCAACTCAGCCACATTAGGGAGATTTAAACAATCCTTAGATAAGCACATGGATGATTTTGGAATAGTGTAGGGGGGACAAGCTGAGAATAGTTCACAGGTCGGCACAACATAGACAGGTTCTTTATGCAGAGAGTGGTAAAGGCGTGGAATGTCCTACCTGCTAATGTAGCCAACTCAGCCACATTAGGGAGATTTAAACAATCCTTAGATAAGCACATGGATGATTTTGGAATAGTGTAGGGGGGACAAGCTGAGAATAGTTCACAAGTCGGTACAACATCGAGGGCCGAAGGGCCTGTTCTGCACTATATTGTTAAAGTAAAGGTGGTGGTGAGCTGTATGATGAATTTCATGAAGAGGTTCAGTTGTTTTCTAGATTCTAAGATCCAGCTTGTTTTTTCAGTGTTTTTAAATTCTGAATTATTTAAAAAGACAGTCACAGTTTTGGGACATCCTCTGGATTCCAAAGCTTCCAACAGATAGGCAGCTAAATATTACACTTCACTTGGACCCTCGTGAGTAACCAAATGAAAGCTGAAGACCTATAATAAAACAGCCATCTCTCTCATTTACAAAACATTATACCACCTTACCTTATAAAAACATAAACCACATATTTTTAAGATATTAAACATTACTAATTGTGATTTAGTGGCAGCTTTCTTACTTCTAAGTCAAAGCTTGTGGATAAGGGTTAGGTTCTACACTAGATATCTGCACTCTCTTGTAAAAGTTGTTGTGTCACCATTTGAAGAAAGGAAACAGAATTTTCCTCGTCTAAATGTTTATCTTTCCACTGCTAAAACTGATGATTTGCTCATTTACTTCTGTACAATTTGCGGGAGTTTGCTGTGGGCATGCATTCATTGTCTAACACTTGCACAACTGATTGAATTTGTGTTCAGGGCATACATTACTATGCTCAAACAACTTGAAACTAATTTGATTCCTTCTGCCTGATCAGTATTGTCACTTTCTCCTCACAGACCCTCTGTGTTGTGGTTCATTTTGAAAATCTTATTATTTTCTTGAGGACAATGTGTTTCACAATCATATTTCAAGTGAAATTTGAAACACTTGTAGACCATGCTCTGGCAATTTCCGGTGTTTGTTCTTCTGTTATAGTTCCTCAATCTGTGTATTCTGCATAGTTGCCAAAGGTGTCTCTGCCTCACTTGGTTATGAACCTTCTTTAATATTAATCTGGATGATCTAGAAATATCATTACTATTGAATCCTTGTGTCATGAAAACTGCTGGAAATATGTATTTTTACTGGAGTTTTAAAAATGCTTATGTTTTGTTTCAGTAGCAAGGCCTTTTTTGAAAATCTAAGTCCAATCAATATTGGGAATCTATCCATGTTTGACATGCTATGTCAATTTAATTTTTTTTTTGATTAGATTAGATTAGATTACTTACAGTGTGGAAACAGGCCCTTCGACCCAACAAGTCCACACCGACCCGCCGAAGCGTAACCCACCCATACCCCTACATTTACCCTTTTACCTAACACTACGGGCAATTTAGCATGGCCAATTCACCTGACTTGCACATCTTTGGACTGTGGGAGGAAATCGGAGCCCCCGGAGGAAACCCACGCAGACACGGGGAGAACGTGCAAACTCCACACAGTCAGTCGCCTGAGGCGGGAATTGAACCCGGGTCTCTGGCGCTGCGAGGCAGCAGTGCTAACCACTGTGCCACCGTGCCGCCCACGGTGAAGGTGGCACAGTGGTGAAGGCAAATACTGACTTAGAAATCTTCAATATAATTTTTCCACTCTTCAATATATTCTGTGAAATTGTTAAATTATGTATTCTTCAATACTATAACTATCCAGCTCTCTTATTAAAGTCTTACCATGCCACATACACATTTAATAGATTGGTTTTGTTTTGAATTTTGTCCATAAATTTTAAGACAATTTCCGAATTTGCTTCAGTATCAAATTGCTGAATTTTTAGCTCCAAATATACTTCGCCCCTGATTTCACTTTGATTAGGAAATGCTAGTGCCAAGGCTTGATTATCTCTCAGTGGAAATGTGACCCAAGTCGACAAATCCACTTAATTTCAATGGTGATTATTAGGGAACAGCTTCACAGAACATTGGTGGGAAATCAAACCTCAACACTTCACACTCAGTATCAGTAAATCTTCTCCAGATTAACTCCAGTAACTGTTATATAATTCAAGATAAATTCACCATTGTCCCATAAGGCTGCTCCACCATTACAGAGAGATGACAGGCAGTGGTTTAAACTGAGGGTCATTACACCTCAGGGGAGGGGTGAAGTTGAGAAGGTAGAATCTTTGAAGTGACAAAAATCACTACAGAAATTGAAATGTGCTGTTGGCATCAGTCCATACTAAATACCAGTCATTCAACCAACTGAGCTAACAGTATTTGAAAAGAAAACTCAAATTTCTGGAAAAATTCACCAGGTCTGGTGAAATCAGTGAGTAAACAGAGTTAACATTTCAAATTCAGTGATCTTTCTTCAGAAACCTCAAATTTCCAGCATCCGTGGTTCTTTGTTTTATTCAAGTACCTGAAAGGATTAGCTGACATCATGAGTTAAGCTGCTCCAATGAGATAGAGTTCAAGTTATCCTGATGCTAAATCAGAGTAGTATATTATTCCCAGCTGATGGTAATTTTGGGCAAGTCAGATTCCAAAGTGAAGTCTGGCTCGATAGACATAAGTTTTAAATTTGCAATTTAGTTACCGTGGTAGTCAGTCAGTGAACATTTTGCATGTGGCTGCCAATGTAATCTTAACAAATCTCCAAAGTTTATTACATGCATAAATTTGAACAGACTAATTGTAACAATTGCAGGTTGACAATTAGACTTTATAAATACAGTTTCCTATGTTAATGATGTACTATAATTCAATATATTATGAAATACTAATGCCACTAAATGAAGAAGCAATCCCAGCAGAAATGGCTCACTAGTATCACAAAATAAACAATTCTCATTTTTGAAAAAGGTTGCCATTCCATCGGAGAGTGTTCATCAAATATCTTACAAGAAATGATCATTTTTAATGCTTTGCGAAACCAGGGATAAAAAAAGCCATATAACATTGGATTGCAAGTGGAATTAAAATAACCAAGCCACGCAAACACTTCAAACAATGCAGAGAAACCAATACAAGGATCAACAATGGTAATTATGAAAAATGGCAGCCAGCAGATAATGAAGACTCCTATTACAATCCCCAGTTTTACAGCAACCTTGAATTCATTTTTATGGAAACTTCCTGTGTTATTTTGCTGGTTTGAGTTCATTCTGTGCATCATGTTTCCAATTGCTCGAGAATGCTTCCTTGCTACAAAATGTATTTTGAGATATATATATATATATATATATACAATAACTGAAACAGGAACAAAAAATGCTATCAGTGGATTCAGATGGCCCCATAATTTATTAAATATAAGCATGTTTTGTTTATTTTTGTAAACTTGTAAAAATGTTAAATTTCTAATAAAAATATCTATTTAAAAAAAATATAAGCATACAGCTGTCATGGCAAGAAATAGCACTGATATAATCTTCAATTCCACAGCATCTGAGCATCTGAGAAAAGTAAAGCAAATTCATAAACTATAGAAAACACCCAACTAAATGTAACAACTAAACCGATGACAGGCAGTGTGATTTTTGTAGTGTAAAGGTTTGCACACAGCATAGTAACGGTCAATGGCAATAAAACGTAAGTGATAAATAGATGTTATTGTCAGCATCATGTCCAGCCTGAATGGATTGTACAAAATATACTTCCAAAATACCAGCATGTATCAACAGACCTAATCATACTGTAAGGAAAAACTACCAATCCCACTAGAAAATCAGCTACAGCAAGTGAAAGAACAAGAAAATTGGTGGCTGTCTGTAGTTTTCTAAAATGTAAAATTGAAATAATCATCTGTAAGTTGCCTATTATTGTAACCATTACAATAACTGCAAATAGCATATATAACACTGCATGTACAGCTGTTGACTGGCTGTTTTTGTGACATGAGGTATTGACAAATTCAAAGTAGTATTTTGTATTAGCCTTATCCTGTGATTGGGTTGAATTCATTTCCTTTGCTCAGTGTAATCTTGAAATAGGAAAGAGACAATTCATGAAAGAGGAGTTTACAGTAATATTGAGCTAGGAAGTCCTCTATATTTTAAAATAGATGTTGATCCTGTGGAAAGGAACATTTAGTACAATTTAATAAAACCATTTGTTTAATTGTACAAATGCTGCAGTCACTCAGTTCACAAAGATTCACAAGACATAATATTCATAAATTCCAATCATAAAATCCATACTATGTGGAAGCAGGCCATTCAGCCCATCATGTCCACACAAGCCTTCTGAGGAGCATCCCACCCAAGCCCTATCCCTGCATTCCCCATGGCTAATCCACTAACCTACACATCCCTTGAAACAATGGGCAAAGAATCTAGGTGTAAATGTCCACAGTTTTCTGAAAATGACAAGTCAAGTAAATAAGGTGGTCAGGAAGATATATAAGCATACTGGGGTATACAGTATAACAATTGGCAAGTCATGTTGCAGCTGTATAAAATTTTAGTTAGGTGACATTTGGAAGAATGTATATAATTCTGTTTGCCATACTACATGAAGGATGCAGAGTCTTTGGAGAGGTTACAGAAAAGGATATTGTTTGGTTTGGAGGGTATTAGCCATGAGGAGAAATTGAATAAACTTGGTTTGTTTTCACTTGAACTATGAAGGTTGAGAGTCGAATTGATATAAGTTTACAAAATTGTGAGAGGCATGGATAGAAAAGATAGTCTGAATCTTTCTCCCCAAGAGTACAAATGTCAAATACTTGAGAGCACAGGTTTAAGGTAAAAAGGGGTAAGTTTAAAGGACATGTGAGAGGCAAGTTTTTTTTACAAAGAGGGTGATAAGTATCTGGAATGCACTGTCTGAGGAGCTGGTGGAGTGGACACAATATCAATGTTTAAGAGGCATCTTGACAGATATATGAATAAGCTGGAACTAGAGGAAATACAGCGCCTGTTCCTGTGCTCTACTGATCTTTGTTCTTTGATCTGGCATAAACTGCATTAATAACAGACTTGATATATTTGTGGGTTGAGATTTGAACAATCCCACACAGGATCCCCAACCAGTTAAAGAAACATTCAGTGTATCTGTCAGCTTGATGGCACTCGAATAGGACGGCCACTCACTCCTTCAGACCACAAGATCTGCTCCAGTAGAGCTGGAATAAGAAGCAGCCACCAACATAGCCATCGAAGGGTGATGGATAGCAGATGCAACTCCAAATATGGATGTCAGTGAAAAATAATCAAGACCACTTCCGTCAAATAAGCAGCCATGAATCATAGTGGCAGGGTGCTTAAGATACAGTGAGGTAGAGAGTTGTGGGCAGCCTCTATCTCTTCATGGGTCCTACCACAACAAAACCCTGCAACAATAGACCAGCAGATAACTATGAAGGTGAATGAAATGTTGCAGCCTTGTCCTCAACCTCACCTGGTAATTGAAACCACAGTAACTATTTATCAGGCCTCCCACTCCAAAAGACAACATGCAGAAGTCCTTCACAGATTTGTGCAATAGGGAATGCAACAGAAACATTAGTTTGTAACATGAAACCTGTCTGTGTCCTTTTCAGGAGCACTTCTACATGCTCTTCAGAGGCAAGGATGCTATAAATGAACCATGACTGGATTAAAGGCAATGAAACACTTTCCAACACAACATATTTTAAATATTTATTGGTTACATTTATTTGATTTTTCTGCATCATTTCTGTATTTGGTTACTTGGAAAGAATATTAACTGTAGAAGGATCGCAGTTAAATATCTGACAAGAAAGTATAAGTTTTAGTGATTTGCGAAACCATGGATACAAGAAAGCATAAAGCAAAGGGTTTAAAGTGGAATTAAAGAATCCAAACCATGCAAATACACTATCTAAAACTGGTGGGATTAAGAAATCAAAGTATGGATTAAGAATACTATTTACATAGAAAGGCAGCCAGGAGAATGTAAAAATTCCAATTAAAATGTCTTGCTTTCGAACAACTATTTGGTCCTTTTTATGCATAAGTGTGACATTGTTTTCTTCAGTATGGTGGCTTTCATTTGGCATATTTGCAACTTTTCTACAATGTTTGCACCTTGCCACAAAAAATATCTTCACATATATTCCTAAAATAATAAAAATTGGTATAAAAAATACAATCAATGCATCTATATGCCCCTCAAACTTGTGATATGCAATACAGCTGCCCTCACAGGACCTAACAGCCTCATAATCATCTACAGACTTTTTACTAAAGTCTAATAAAAACACACTAAGTCCATAAAAGACAGCAAACAGCCAAATCAGTACAATTGTCATAACTGTTAGAGGTAGAGTGATCTTTACAGTGTAAAACAAAGGGTCACACATAGCATAATAACGATCAATGGCAATAAAACATAAAGTATAAATTGAAACAACAATTAGCACAATTTCTATAATTGAGTGAATTTTACAGAACACTTCTCCAAAATACCAGCATGTTTCCACTGACCTAACCATACTATATGGCAATACAATAAAACCAACCAGAAAGTCTACAACAGCCAAAGATAAGAGAAGAAAATTGGTGGGTGTCTGTAGTTGTTTGAAATGTAAAATGGAAATGATCACCACTAGGTTTCCAAATAAAGTAATGAGTATTGAAATGGTAATAAAAATATAGAGTGCTACATTAATAGCAATTGACCTGGTGACTCTAGGACAGGATGTGTTGACAAATTCAAAACAATATTGCACATTTTCTGAATTCTCATGGTCTGATAAATTCATTTTCTTTCACATTGATAAATTCCTTGATCACGGTGAGACAAAAAAGTTGTTATTTCAAAATTATTGATTGAAGGTATCTTTATCAAGAATATGATTTTCTTCATTTGTAGTTAATCTGTGGTTTCTGTAAAAATATCCTATCATTAGTGGCATATTTGAAACAAGGGAAGCACATGTTCAATAAGCATGAAATGATTTTTAATGGTCAGATATATTTTAGAGTAGAAGAACCTAGGTTCTGAAGAATTGAAATCCTAGAAGCTGGAAATGTCCCATTAAAGAAAAGACACAATATAGAAGCTTTAATTTAACGAGACAATACATCATTTGTAATAGCTTTGCAATTTATTTATGTACTATTTTACCATGATTCCTCATCAGTTGTTTTAACCAGCGTAATTTGAAATCACCACAAAAATATCTTCCTAAACAAATAAAATGATTCAGAATTTGAATTGAATGACAGAAATAATAATAATTTCTATTGAATTCAAAAGATCAATTGGATTATCAATGTAACATTTTACAATATTGCAAAAAAATTAAATGAACCCAGTGTTTCTGCTCACAAACAAAAGCAGATATTATTGGAAAAGCTCAGCAAGTCTGGCAGCATCTGTGGAGAGGAATCAGAGTTAACGTTTCAGGTCAACTGATCCTTCCTCAGAAAAGGTCTTGTCCAATGTTCTGATCCAATGTTTCTTCTGTTGACCTGATCACTTAAGGCCATAAACTCTAAAATATCGTGCTTGGATATACTCTAACATTAATTAAGACCAATTATGAGTAGCCATGCTTTGATATGAGTTAACATGTATTTTGTCTTTATTCATTTTATATATTTTTAAAAATAAATGATTTATATACTATTTTTTTTGCTACATAATTTCCTTTTCATCAATATGCTGTTTGAATTAATCAGGTGTAATTATTAAGTAGGCATTGCATTGGTATCTGATCCACTCCAATGACATTTATCGCAGCTTAGGCTATGAGGTCAGTGAACAGAAATACCTTTGCCCTCACATCAATTTCACTCAACAGTTCTTTTTTTCTTCCTAAAATTAAACTTCTTTATTTGTTTAAAAATAAATGCATGGTTTCTGTCTGCATTTTTCTTTATTTGTGGCTGCATCCACACATCTTCCTATCTGAACATGCCATTGCCTCTAAATCTGCCACGAAGTTCAATGTGGAGAAATGGAAAGTGATACGTTTTGGTACAAAGAACATGGACAGACACTATAAAATAAAGCGTACTATTTTAAAGGATATGCGGGAGCATAGAGACCTAAGTGTATATGCATGCTAGACATTAAATATAGATAGAGAGAGCTGTTAATAAAGCATGCTGAGTTCAAAGTTCATAAATAGGCATGTAGAATACAAGAGCAAGGATGTTAGGATTAACTATATAAGACACTGATTAAACCTTAGCTAGATTAGGCACCACCCATTGAAATAATGTGAACACATAGGAGAGACTGCAGAGGAGGTTTACAATTGTTCCAGAGTATAGACACTTCAGCTAAAAGGAAGATTTGGAGAAGTTGGAGTTGTTTTTCTTGGAAAGGAGAGGGCTTAGAGGAGACTCAATATGCAAAATCATAAGAGGACTAGGGAGAAACTGTTCACACTTGCAAAAGGATAGAGATGCTGAGAGCACAATTTTAAAGAAGCAAATGTGAGGTAAGAAGAAACTTTCTTACTCAGTGAGTCTGGCAGGTACTGCATGGAATGGAAGTGTGGTGAGGGCAGGTCTAATTGCAGCTTTCAAGAGGCCATCAGATGATAATTTAAATAGAAACAATGTGCAGGGATAAAGGAAAAGGCAGAAGATTGGCATTAGGTTAAAATTTTTAGAGACATGGTGCAGATACAAAGGCTGAATATTTTCCTTCTGCACTGCAGTAGTTCTGTGATTTTATGCTGATGACTGTAATTAGAATTTTGATTATTAACGAGAAAAGTTCTTTTGTTCTACATTTCAAAATTCAACTTTTGGGTTCTTTTGTAAAATAAACTCAAATCATATGAGGAAAGGCATTCTCAGGTAGAAATTCTATTTGCATTGTAAAACTGCATGACAATTCATGGCAAAAATGTGGCAGAATTCAATATTACTAACTTTTCCCTCCTTGCATTTTACCCCATACCTTGGATGGAGGGACCATTTCTTCTGCTCACCAATTAGATTGGAAAGTAATTTCAGACCTTATCTAGGGAGATGTGGGGAGACTTCTGAGTTAACCTACAAAATCTATAAAGCTAACCCTTGATCAGCACATCCACTCCTTTGCACTTGGACAGAGAATTTCAGTTAACTTGAAATACAGAAAGAGGAAGTCACCAGCCTTCATTGCTGTTTTGCTATTCAATAGATTATGGCTAATCTGTACCAGAATTCTATTAACCCACAACTTTTCCATATCTCTTGAAATAATTACCCAATAAAAATATATTAACAACAAAAACAGCAATTTACTTCCATATACAGAGGAATCGCGACTATCTGGAATTTGATTATCCAAATATCGGATTATCCAGCAAGATCACAAGGTCCCAATGCTCAGCTAAGCTATGTTATCCAGCATTTGGTTGTCCAGAATTCGATTAACCGACCGAAATACTCCCTGCCTGTGTCCTTTGGATAATTGAGGTTCCTCTGTAGACCCTTTAACATTGTAAAATATCCAAGATATTTCACTAAAATGGGGCAGAAACTGACATCAAAACAAAGGAGGTGACATTAGGTTTGGTAACCAAAAAGTTGGCCAAATTGTAGGCTTTAAAGCGAAACTCAAAGGAGGAAGGAGAGATAAAGAGAGAGAGAGGTAGAGAGTTGAAAGGATTTAGGGTAGGAATTCCAGCTTAAGTCATTGGTTCACAAGAGATCCAAATTTAAAGGGTTTTGGATAAGGTGACATGGATGAGCCTGAATTTTATCACAAATCAATTAAGTGTCAATTTGGGATTTCCACAAAGGTTTCTGTCAATGATCTCTAGTGAGTTATCGCAGAAGTACCTCCACAATTCTCTTCAATATGTATGTACCATTCATCTATGGCACCTCACTTATGCAATTGTGCATTCACCAGTGACAGATGTACTTGGTTCTGCCAGGGTCTATTGGGGTTTCTGCTTCATATTTAAAATCTAGCTGTGCACAGGGCCATGTACAGCCAAGCATACCCAAACCTGTCATAATGCTTGTAGTGAATGAGAAAAACACAACCTACCTGGGGCCATTGATGGTCCGGGTTACAGTTAATTGCAAACAGAAGATTAGATTAGATTACTTTAGATTACTTTACAGTGTGGAAACAGGTCCTTCGGCCCAACAAGTCCACACCGACCCGCCGAAGCGCAACCCACCCATACCCCTACATTTACCCCTTACCTAACACTACGGGCAATTTAGCATAGCCAATTCACCTGACCTGCACATCTTTGGACTGTGGGAGGAAACCGGAGCACCCAGAGGAAACCCACGCAGACACGGGGAGAACGTGCAAACTCCACACAGTCAGTCGCCTGAGGCGGGAATTGAACCAGGGTCTCTGGCGCTGTGAGGCAGCAGTGCTAACCACTGTGCCAGACTATAGTTGTAAATATATTGTTAGTTTAGATTCTCAGATATCTGATCCACTGTAAATGTAACTGTAGATGCAAGAATGATTGTACATAGACTACTCATTGTTATCACAATGCCAGGTTAGAATTCTGTCTAAGGAAGAGTTACACTTTCCCTAACACTTAGCATAGCACAGCAACTTAGTGGCTCAGTGGTTAGCACTGCTGCCTTACAGCACCAGCAGGGACTCGGGTTTGATTCCAGACTCGGGCAACTGTCTGTGTGGAGTTTGCACATTCTCCCCGTGTCTATGTGGGTTTCTTCCAGGTGTTTCGGTTTCTGCCCACATTCCAAAGATGTGCAGGTTAGGTGAATTGGCCATGCTAAATTACTCATAGTGTTCAGGGATGTGTAGGTTAGATGCATTAGTCGGGGCAAATGTAGAGTAATAGGGTAGGGGAATGGGTCTGGGTGGGTTACTCTTTGGAGGGTTGATGTAGTCTTGTTGGGCCAAATGGCCTGTTTCCACATTATAAGAATTATATAATTGTAACATTGTTCCATGTTGAAGCATCGCATTTTGAAAGTGTTTAAACAGTTAAAAACTGGAACTTTTATTGAACAACAAAAAGTAAAGCAAAACCAAAGCAAAGTAAGCTGAACATGGTCAGGGAGGAGAGATCACATTTGAAGAGAAACACAGTCCAAGTGACTATATGGTTCAGGGAATTTATAGGCAGTGTGGGAATTCAGTGCAGAGGCAAGTAGGTGCTTTTACTTAATTGTTTTAGTTCATAGTTTGTCAGATTTTTACTTAACAGGATAAAATAAAGCCCATGATCAGGGACCAAACACCAAAGAGAGAGTGACATCTCAGGAAAACTGTAAGTTCATTGGCTGGTAATTACTGCTACTTTGACTATCTGTTATACCTTACTTTCAGATTGACGGTTAAAAACAAGAAATATTTATAGGTTACAAACTAAAAGACCAGTAGGAAATTAAAAAAAGAACTAAATAAAATAAAAGATGCTGGGCCAGGTGATGAGTTGTACTTGTATGATATGGGAGCTAGTGGTCCCCACTGTTGCTCATAGTAACCACATTGGTATAGGTAGACAACCCTTTATCTGAAATCCCGAAATCCAAAAAGCTCTCAAGTCTGAAGGTTTTTTTGTGAAGTTTTTTTTCTCTCATTAACAAGGTTGTTTGACGTGCAAACAGTTAACACAAGTCGAAACCCATTCGATGCGTGCCACCCAGATGTGACGTGAAGGGGGTGTTGCCCAGCACTGGCAGGCCTCAATTCTCTCTCAAGGCCCATTTTACTCAGTGAGTTTGCTCCTCTGGTAAGGTTTTTTTTAAATGTCACCATCAAACTATTACTTATTCTGACATTCAAAAAATTCTGAATTCCAAAAACCAGCTGGTCCCGAGCATTTTGGATATAGGATTATGCACTTGTAGTAAGTGTTGGCTGCTTGAAGAACTCCAGCTGAGTGTTGATGATTAGGAATCTGAGCTTCAAGTGCTATGATACACCAGGAGGGGGAGAGTTTCATGAACACTGTGTTTCAGGAGGCAGTTGCACACCTTAGATTAAGTAACTTGAAGTCAGTCAGTAGTCTGGGACAGGGACGTGTGTGACTTCAAATAAGGCAGGTAGAGGGAACTAGGAGATAGTGCTAAAGGAGCCTCAGCTTCTGGACTAGGCTAATAAGTTTGAGGTTCTTGTTCCCTATTTGGAAGAGAGTTGGCATTCCAGGGAGGATGGGCAAACTGACCATAGCACCGTGGTATAGGGAATAATTCAAGATTAGAGAGAAGAGGAATGTTGTTATAATCAGGGATAGATTATAGGGAATGAGGGGAATAGACACTGTTCTCTGTAGCCAGGATTGAGAGTCCTGAGGGCTGTGTGTGCCTGCTTGGCACGCAGGTCCAGGATATCTCATCTGGGCTGCAAGGGAATTTTGAGTGGGAAGGGAAAGATCCAGTTGTAGTGGTCTATATGGGTAGTAATGGCATAGGTAGAAAGAAGAAAGAGATTCTGCTGAGGGAATATGATCCAGCAGGGGCTAATTTAAAAAGCACGATCTAAAAGATAGCACAGTAGTCCCGCTGTACTCATGGGGGATACATTCCAGGATCTACTGCGGAAGCCCAAAACCGCAGATCGGAGCCAACCCATTCAATTAAATGGGAAGCGTACCTTCCTGGCAACCTCCTGGTCCTTGGTTCAGGAACGTTCCCTATAATATATTCTGGCCGCATTAAACCACAGGTAACTGAAACCGTAGGAAACGATTCCGCGTAAATAGGGGTCACCCTGTAATTTCTGGATTACTACCTGATCCATGAGCAAATTGGCACAGGGTCAACAAGATTAAACAGGTAAATGTTTACCTGTAAATGTGGCTCAATGATTGGTATGGATGAAATGGATTCAAATTCATGGGATATTGGCACCAATATGGAGGGAGCTGTTTCAATGGGATGGACTCCACCTGAATCATGCTGGGACTATACTCCTGATGAATTGTATAATTGTGGGCTTTAAAACTAAATAAGATACAATCTAATCATCATCACTTGACATTCAATGGTGTTACCATGACTGAATCCCCCATATCAACATCCTGGAGGTCATCATTGACCAGAAACTCAACTGGACTCATAACATAAACACAGTGGCTACATGAGCAGGTCAGAGGCATGGAATAAAGTGGTGAGTAACTCACCTCCCGAACACCCAACGCCCATGTATCCTCAACAAGATACAAATCAGCAATGTGATGGAATGTTCCCCACATTGCCTGGCTGCATACAGCACCAACAACATGCAAGAGGTTTGACACCATCCAGGACAAAGCAGCCTGCTTTGATTGGCACTCCATCCATGAGTATCCACTCCCTCTACCATTGATGCTCAGTAGCAGCAGTGTGTACTCGCGATAAGATGCACTGCAGAAATCCACCTTCCGAACTCACTTCCATCTAAAAGGACAAAGGAAGTATATACATGGGAACACTGCCACCTTCAAGTTCACTTCCAAGCCACTTACCATCCTGACTTGGAAATATATCGCCATTCCTTCACTGTCACTGGATTAAAATCCTGAATTCCCTCCCTAAGGGCATTGTGGGTCAAGTCACAGCAGATGGACTGCAGCAGGTCAAGAAGACAGCTCACCACCATCTTCTTAAAGGCAACTAGGGACAGGTAATAAATACTGGCCAGCCAGTGATGCTCACATCCTACGAACAAATTTAAAAAGGCACTATTACAATAATCATGGGAGACTTCAGTGGACAGAATAAAGCAAGTTGGTAGCAGATCTCAAGTAAAGGAATACTACAATAATTTATTTACTAAATAAAATTGTTGAATACTGCAAGATGTTTTTTTTGGAGCAGCTTGTGGTACAGCCCACTAGGCAACAGGCCTTTGTCAGAGATGTTCTCTGCAGCTTTCTGCAAGTAGACGTCCTGTCTCTCCACATCGGGAGCAACGGATTCAGTAAATGACATTTGTGGAAGAACTTTTGCCTGAAACATTAATTCTCTTGCTCCTCAGATGCTGCCTGACCTGCTGTACTTTTCCAGCGCCACACTCTTGACGCCACTAGACAACAGGCAACACGCAATTCTTGATTTGGTGACGTGTAATGAGGCAGGCGTGATTAGGGAGCTTAAAGTGAAGGAACCCCTAGCAGGGAGGTGATGGTATGACAGAATTCGCTGTACAGTTTGAAATCAGATGTAATAGTATTACAATTGAGTAAAGATAACTACAAAGACATGAGCGAGGAACTGTCCAGAGTTGACTGGAAGGGGACCCTAGCAGGGAAGGCGATGCAGTTGTAATGAAATAGTTTCTAGGGATAATTCAGGAGGCAGAGCAGAAATCCACCCCAAGGAAGAAGAAACGTATTAGGGGAAGGACAAAACAACCATGGCTGACAACGGAAGCCAGGCACAGCATAAAAGCAAAATAAAAAGCATACAATGTGGTGAATATTAATGGGAAGCAGAGGATTAGAAAGTGTTTAAAAACCAATAGAGAATAACCAAAGAAGCAATCAGAGAGGGGGGGGGGAGTTGTCGATGAAATATGATAGTTAGCTAGCTACTAATATAAAAGAAGATTGCAGGAGTTGTTTTCAATATAGAAAATATATAAAAAAGGCAAGAACATTGGACCACTGAAAAATGAAGCTTGAGAAGTAGTAATGGGGAAAAAAGAAAAACTGGAGGAATGGGAAAGGTACTTTGGATCAGTTTTCACAGTGAAAGACACCAGCAGCTTACCAGAACCTCAAGTCAGTCAGGAGGCAGATGTGATGGCCATCACTAAGGAGAAAGTGCAAGGGAAGCTGAAAAGTCCAAAAGTGGATAAATCACCTGGACTAGATGGACTACATTCTGGATTAGTGGTGCTGGAAGAGCACAGCAGTTCAGGCAGCATCCGAGGACGGGCAAAATGGATTTTGCATGTCCTCGGATGCTGCCTGTGTTAGAGGCAAGGTACTGGCATGGACAGAAGATTAGCAGATGGCAAAAGGCAGAGAGTCTTTTCAAGATGGCAGCCAGTGACTAGTGGAATTCTGCAGGCATCAGTGTTGGGACCATAACTATTCACATTATATGTTGATGAGCTGAACAAAACAACTGTTAGTACTATTGCTAAGTTTGCAGTTGTCACAAAGTTAGAGAGACAGGTAGTGTTGAGGAGGTTGAAGGCTGCAGCAGGACTTAGACTGGCTGGGAGGATGGCAGAAGGAATACAATGTGGGAAAGTGTTAGGTTATGCATTTTGGTAGGAAGTATAGAGGTTTAATTATAAGTGGGGAAATTGTTCAGGATTCTCTTAAGATAAACATTGCAAGTTCATTTGGCAGTTAGGAAGGCAAATGCAATGTTAGCATTCATTGCCTGAGGACTAGAATACAAGAGCAGAGATGTACTGCTGGGTTGTATAAGGATCTGGTCAGACTGCATTTGGAATACTGTGAGCAGCTTTTGGTCCCACATTTAAGGAAAGATCTGCTGGCATTGGAGGGGGTCCAGAGGAGGTTTGTCAGAATAATCCCAGAGATGATTTGGAGATGCCGGTGTTGCATTGGGATGTACAAAGTTAAAAATCACACAACACCACGTTATAGTCCAACAGGTTTAATTGGAAGTACACTAGCTTTCGGAGCATCGCTCCTTCATCAGGTGGTAGTGGAGGGCTCAATCCGAGCACACAGAATTTATAGCAAAAATTTACAGTGTGATGTAACTGAATTTATACATTGAAAAATTGAGAAGTCGGGACAGGCAGCAGTGAAAAGTGGCCGCGCAGAGGTTGATAGCTAAGTTCGGTACCCATAGAGAGGGCCTCAACCTGTACCTTGGGTTCATGTCACACTACAGGTGACCACCATTGCACTATATACACACACAGATACTCCTACACACACACAGGCACTCCCACAGGCACCACACACACACACACACACACACACAGGCACTCTTATAAACACACACACGGACACTCCTATACACCGACACGCACACAGACAGCCACACAGACGCGCATACAGACACCCACACACACCCTTACAGACATACACACTCCCACACTCCAACATGCACCCCCTCACAGACTTAAGACACTTTGCACTCACTACACACACATTTACACTTTCTCACACTCACAACCCCCAAACCAGACAGACACAGACAAAGACCCACATGCACACATATATTTTGTGGGGTGAATTTGTACTTTCAGGGTTACATCGTACTTTGCTCAAAAACTGCATGCATTCATGTAGAACTCTGAGCTCAAAAACTTCATGCATTCATGTAAAACTCCATTATCTCACTTTTTAGATTAGAATCAATCTAAACATCATGGCATAGACAGAGAACACAGGGGGCTAACACCTTCAACATATTGTCTAGCTATCACCATTGTTAACAGCTAACCTGAGAATGCAACTTTGTAAAAAATAGATTTGTGATTTACACATGAAAGAAGTGAAACTATCATGGTGTTCTCACAGATGAAAGGCTTAACTGACAATCATTTTTTCAATGCATAATTTCAGTTACATCACACTGTAAATTTTTGCTATAAATTCTGTGTGTTAAGATTGAGCCTTTCACTACCACTGATGAAGGAGCGGTGCTCCGAAAGCTAGTGTGCTTTCAATTAAACCTGTTGGACTATAACCTGGTGTTGTGTGATTTTTAACTTTGTAATTCCAGGGATGAAGGGCTTGTCATATGAGTCATAGAGTCCTATGGAACAGAGACAGACCCTTTGACCCAAACTGGTCCACACCAATGATTATGTCCGTCCATGCTAATTCAATTTCCCTGCACTTGGCCCATGTTCTTCTAATCCTTTCCTATCCAGGAATCTCTGCAAATGCCTTTTAAGTGTTCTTTGTGTACCCACTCAACTACTTCCACTGGCAGCTCAATCCATATGTGTATCACTCTCTGTGTAAAAAAGTTGTCCTTTAGGTTCCTTTTTATTCTTTCCCCTCTAACCTTAAACTGATGCTGTCTAATCCTTGATCCCCCAACCATGGGAAAAAGACTGAGTGCTCTCACCCTATGCATGCTTCTCATGATCTTACTCACCTCTATAACACCCTCCCTCTGTCTCCTACGTTCTAAAAAATGTCCCAGCTTGTCCTTTAACTCAGACCATTGAGTCCAGGCAACAGCCTTGTAAATCTCTTCTGCATTCTTCTGCACACAGATGACAGAGGAATTTCTTCAGCCAGACATTGGTAAATCTGTGGAACTCATTGCCATGGGGGGATGTAAAAACCATGCCTTTGTTGTGGTTCTGTTCGCCGAGCTGGAAGTTTTTGTTGCAAACGTTTCGTCCCCTGGCTAGGCGACATCATCAGTGCTTGGGAGCCTCCTGCGAAGCGCTTCTTTGATGTTTCCTCCGGTGTTTATAGTGGTCTGTCCCTGCCGCTTCGGGTTGTCAGTTTCAGCTGTCCGCTGTAGTGGTTGGTATATTGGGTCCAGGTCGATGTGTTTGTTGATGGAGTTTGTGGATGAATGCCATGCCTCTAGGAATTCCCTGGCTGTTCTCTGTCTGGCTTGCCCTATGATAGTAGTGTTGTCCCAGTCGAATTCATGTTGCTTGTTGCGGACGAAACGTTTGCAACAAAAACTCCCAGCCCGTATCTGTTTTTGGTGAATACCTTGTATAGGTGTTCCTCTTCTTCTTTTTGCAGTTCTGATGTACTTCAGTGTGTTGTGGCCCTTTTGAATAGTGTCCTGATGCAGTTTCGTTTGTGTGTGTTGGGGTGGTTACTTTCATAGTTTAGGACTTGGTCTGTGTGTGTGGCTTTCCTGTATACCCTTGTAGTGAATTCTCCGTTCGGTGTTCTCTGTACCATCACGTCTAGGAATGGGAGTTGGCTATCCTTTCCTTCTTCTCTCGTGAATCGGATTCCTGTGAGTGTGGCGTTGATGATCCGGTGTGTTTTTTCTATTTCCGTGTTTTTAATGATTACAAACGTGTCATCAACATACCTGACCCATTGCACTGATGATGTCGCCTAGCCAGGGGATGAAACATTTGCAACAAAAACTTCCAGCTCGGCGAACAGAACCACAACAACGAGCACCCGAGCTACAAATCTTCTCACAAACTTTGAACCATGCCTTTGGAGTGTATTTAAGACAGAAACAGATAGATTCTTGATTTTTAAAATTTCACTCATTGGACATGGGCCTCGCTGGCTGGCCAGCATTTATGGCCCATCCATAATTGCTCTTGAGAAGATTGTTGTAGGTTAACCCAAAATGTCCTTAAGGAGGGAATTCCAGGATCAACGGGAGCATGGGTTATGAGGAGAATGGGGTTGAGAAACATATCAGCCACAATCAAGTGCCTGATGACCTGCTGTATGGCTTGTTGTTCCTGACACTTCAGCACTCTCACGTGGTGAAGAAGATGTTCCTCCTGCTGAATGTACTCATTTCTTTCCTTGGAAGACTACTGTCACTCTCCCAGTTCTTCAGCATCCATTACACCCCCTCTTTTCCTGCTTTGGGTTGTGCAAGATGGTAGGATTATGTGGCAATTTACTTTCAAGGATAAATGGAAATACACACCAATGCTCCAATCCTCCGAACTTCCCAGGATTTTACCAATCAATGTGTACTCCCTTGCCCCCTTTTAGTCCTCCCAAAATGCATCATTTGACACATTTCAGGTCTAAACTCCATTTGTCATTGTTCAGCCTATATGGCCATTCCATTCTTATTCTCCTGTACTATAAGGCTTTCCTCCTCACAATTTACCACATCTACAACTTTTACATCATCTGCAACTTACTGATCATACCTCCTATGCTTATGTGTCAACTTGTGTGGTGGAATATTTCCAAAAGCCTAAACACCATCTACAAAGCATGGCTCAGGGTGGAGATGGAATACTCCCCCTTGCCTGGAGTACAGCTGCAACAACAGACACCACTGAGGCAAAGCAGCCCGTTTGATTGGCAACACTACCACAAATCTTCTCTCCCTCCACCACTGACACTCAGTAACAGTGATGTGTAGTATCTACAACATGAATTGCAGACATTTTCCAAGATTCCTTAGAAACATCTTCTCAACCCATGACCACTATGTTTACAAGGCCAAGGACACCAAAACCTGCATATTCCCTTCCAAGCCACTCACCATGCTGACTTGGAAATATATCACCATTCCTTCAGGGTTGCTGAGTCAAAATCATGAAACTTTCTGATGGCACTGGGCTTCTACATACAGCACATGCATTGCAGTGGTTAAAGAATGCAGTTCACCAACTTCTCAAGGGCAACTAAGGATTTGTAATGAATGCTGGCCCTGTCAATGAAGCCCACATCCCATGAACAAATAAAAAGAAACACATACGCATGAAATTTAGTTTTTGATTTGGTCAGTGGTCAGGGAAGTGACAAAGTCCTTGAATCAAGCAGAGATCAGTTCTATACTGGACCTCATACAATGTAAAAAGATATGATTAATTCATGTTCTCATTGTGAATATATCCTTAAGTAACAGGGACGATAATACATTTGAATTTCACACTCTATTTAATTGAGAGAAAAAAAGGGCCTGAGAAATTTTTAAATAACTTAAATCAGAACAATCATGAAGGCCTTAAAGCACAGCTGGCTAAAATGAATTGATAAGTTATGTTAAACAACAGATCAACAGAGATGTAATGGCTGATACATAAGGAGATATTTCAGAATAGAAAATAGAGCAGGAATTGGCCATTCAAACTTTCAAGCCCGGGGTATCATTCAATATCATCATCCAAGTCAGTATCCCTTTCCCAATTTCTCCTTGTACATTTTTATCTTGTTATCCCCTAAAAAATATATCTAACTCCTGAAAATATTAATGTTTTAGCCTCAGCTGCTTTCTGCGGCAAAGAATTCCATTAGCTGACTACTCTCTGGCTGAAGAAATTTCTCCTCATCCCAGTCCTAACAGGCTTGCCCTGAACCCTGAGACTATGATGCTGAGTTCTGGACTCCACGGTCTTTGAGAAATCCTTCCTGCTTTCACCCTGTATAACCCTATTAGAATTTTATAAGCTTTAGTAAGATTCTCATTCATTCTTCTAAACTCTATGAATATAGTCTTAATTGATCCGTGACTTGGAGGTACCGGTGTTGGACTGGGGTGGACAAAGTTAAAAATCACGCAACACCAGGTTATAGTCCAACATGCTTCTTTGGAAGCACTAGCTTTTGGAGCATCACTTTTTCATCGTGATGAAGGAGCGTTGGTCCGAAAGCTAGTGCTACCAAATAAAACTGTTGGACTATAACATGGTGTTGTGTGATTTTTACTTTAACCAATCCAATCTCTCTTCATACATCAGCCCTGCCATTCCAAGAATCGGTCTGGTAAACCTCCATTGCACTCCTTCCATAGCCAGAATATCTTTGCTCAGATAAGGAGACCAAAATGCACACAATACTCCACGTTTGGCCTTACAAGGCTCTGTGCAGTCACTGCAAGATATCACTGCTCCTGTACTTGAATACTCCCACTATGAAGGCCAATATACCATTTGTCTTTTTCATACCTGCTGCACCTGTAAGCTTACTTTCAGTGACTGGTGTACAAGGATACCCAGGTCTCATTGCAGTTCTGTACTCAGTGATTAAGAGTAATTCCAGGGCCAAATCCACGATTAGTAAAGTTAAAAATCAAATCAAAAGAAAAATATCATACAATTGTGCAAAGATACATGGGATGTCAGAATGTTAAAAAAAAGACTGAGTTAAAAAAGAAGGATAAAAATTAGATAACATGAAAAAGCTTGCCAGAAATTTAAAAACAGATAGCTGAATTTTCTGTATCTGGGAAAAAAAATTAACAAAGTAAGTATTTGTCCAACAGATAACGGAACATTTGGAAAACAATAACATGATTGACAAGGCCTGTATGGGTTTATGGAAGGCAGATTATACTTAACAAATCTGCCAGAGGTTTTTTTGAGGATGTAACAAGTAGAATAGATAAGGGAGAATCTGTGGATGTAGTATTTTTGGATTTTTAGAAGGATTTTGATAAGATCCCTCATAAGATATTAATGAGACAGTTAAAGCACATGGGATAGTAGGAATATATTGGTATGGATTAAGAATTGGTTGACATACAGGAAACAGAAAGTGGGAATAACTAGGTCTTTTCTTCGAGTGGTAACTAGTGATCAGCAAAGATCAGTGCTTGGGCCCCAGGTATTCACAATATCTATAATTAACCTGGATGAGGAAACCAAAGGCAATGTTGCCAAGTACTCTGACCTTTTGAAAAATACACATGAAAAATTATTAGGAGAATTGTTAGAAAGGTAGTAGCATTCTTAACATAGATAGAATATTCCTGCCTAATGTATAGCTGAGAAGGAGTACAAATTGACCTTTTTCAAGTTGACAAGGTGTAATGAATGGTGTGTTACACAGATCAGTACTGGGATCTTAACTGCTTACAATGTATTGAATGACTTTGATGAAGGGGTGTAAGGTAAAGTTGCCAGGTTTGCTGATGGTAGCCAGATAGATAGTTAAGTAAGTTAAGAAGAGGACATAAGGCATCTACAAAAATATATAGATAGGTTAATTGAGTGAGAATAGATTGGCAAATGGAATAAAAAGTGATTAATTGTAAAATTGTTCATTTTGGCAGGAAGGATAATAAAGAAGCATACTATCTCAATGCTGAGAGATTGCAGAACTCTGAGATACAAATGGATCTGGGTGGCCTGGTGTATGATTCACAAAATGTTAGTGTGCATGTACAGCAAGTAATCAGGAAAGCTAATAGAATATTACCATTTCCAAGGGAAGCCCACTGAACGACATACCATTCAGGCAAAGTAAGGCCAACAGTACATTTTCACTTTGACCCCAGGGATAAAAGCCCCACCCAGAGATCTCAACTAATGAGAGGCCAACAGCACTTGTGTGCAGCAGGACCACAGAGGCAGCAATGGCAGCAAACAGGAGCCTCAGGATTGTGGGGGACCCAGGACTGGGGTATGTCATGAAGGGCTGAGTGCACATGCACAACTCTTTCTGATTCCTTTCTGGTCATAAGCAGGATGAAAGAACAGTATTCTTCAAATTAATTCGTAAATACATAAACTACATGAATCACTAAAATCATAAATGAAATAGAGCATAAACAAAATAAATCAAGCTTATACTTTAGGGTTAGTATTGATAAATTTTGTTAAACCTGTGACCAATCTTAACTAGACCATACAAAGTATCTGGTGTATTTTTGGTTATTATATAACATAAAAGATATTGAAGAAGTGAATATTTACAAGGGTGGTGTGAGTAAGAGCAAAACTAGAGGCCACAAATAGTCACCAAGAACTTAGTAGAGAATTCAAAAGAAATTTCTTTATCCAGAGAGTGGTGATAATATGGAACTTGCTTCCAAAAGATGTAGTTGAGACGAATTTTACAAGTGCATTTAAAGCACAGCTAAATAAGCACATGAGAAAGAGGGAGAGAAGCTTATGCTGATAGAAGAGGAAGAATGAGAGAAGGTTCAAATGCTGCATAAATGATACTGGTTGAGTTGAATGATTTTTTTTATGCTCAATGTTATTTTTGCAATTAATGGTCAATAAGTTGAAGAAAATATTCCAGCTCTACAGCTGATTAAATATTGCCAATGTACCTGAGACATTAGGTACAAAGTGTATTCACAAAACTGAATAAGCTGTGTTCAAGTAATGGTCATAAGGATCAAGTCAATCCCAAGGATATGGAGGGATTGAGGTTTTTAAATTAAAGGTAATATGAAGTCATGGTTAAAGCAAAACCGAAGCAGGTCAAGCCAGACAATTGAATCGACCAATTTACATATACGTCGTTGTAAAATACACAATTATTTTGACTTTTTAAAATCTGACTTGAAACCATAATTTTGCACATTAGAGTTTTCATTACTCAGAAAAAAACGAACAGATGTGTTCATTGTTAAAATTATTTGTAGCAAGAATAACATATAACACCACCTCGCAGTCTGTCATTTAATCATTGCTGGTCATTTAACATTGGACTTCAATTATAGCACACATGATACATGGGAAGAGCTACAGTTAAATTATATCATTTTAAGATTGAAGTTCATGTTTGTAAAGTTTACATAGCAAATGTCAATGCAACAAATTACATTGGTTTGTATTTCAATATCTGATTGATACATGTAAATGATGCTTATCAATTCAAATTTTTGCTCTCTATATTGAAGATATTCCTTCATATAGATTTATGTATCAATGATTTAATATACATTCGAAGAACATTTATGTTTATATTGCAAAGCAAGCATATTACATTTTTTCTGTTGTTTTTTTTCTTGCTATTATGATAAAATGTGGAAGTATTTACATGAACTTCACTAAAATAGCATTGTTCATGATCAACATTTTTCAGACATTCTTGGTAACTTTTAATGTATAGAACATAAATATATTTGAAGAAAAATGTTTTCTATTAATTTAAGGAGCTAATATCTAAATAGATGTATATTTCTACCTTTATAAATGTAGTATTTTACCATATTTAAGTAGGATTTCCTGAGCTGATTTATTATTGATCTTATGGATGAAATGTTACATCTCCCACATATTGTTTTGATATTTTCCTATATGTTTTGAAATGACTGAAGGCCAAAGCAGTCCCTCAAAAATCTAACAAAGATTTTATCAGTTCATCAATCATTTACTGAAACATTTTTCAAAGTGTATAATTATGTACCAATATTTCATGAGAAATGAAGATATAAGAGGAAGGTTTGAAATATTTTAATATACATTTTAACTTGCTGTACAATAAATCAGTATTAAAGAAGTAAAATGTTAAGCGGTTAACATTCTTACCTTTCTATAAATGTTAATTATAAAACCACCTGAAACTTTCTTGACGTTATCATCATGGATATCATCCTGGAGAATGCTTTCAGATTCAGAACTACATAGCCAAAGTTTATTAATACCGGTTCAAATGTGAATTTTATGTTCTCACCGGTATTTGTGTGTCCTATCTCTGAATGTGCATATGAACAAGTGCAAATATTCAACTACAGATAGAAGTACTTTAAGGAGATTAAGGTATTTGTCTTATGTCCCAATCTTAATAGCAGAGCCAATGGGATTTTTATGATCCATAAGAGACCTGAATAACCTTCACAGTCTTTTGAAGGATGTGCTGTGATTGATTCAACATTGTATCATTATGTCATTGATAAAATAGTCACAAAAAATCAAAAAATATTAATTATTCATCACATAATTAAGGTGGATGTATACTTTATCAAGTCTGCTTAGCATTTTATTAAGTGGCAACCTCACCTCAATAAAAGTATTCATGTTTTTGAATACAAACTATTATCAGTCAAAAGATTTTGTGTGCATAAGCTCAGTTGATGTTTCATTTTAAAGATTCCACTTTCCAAGGCACCATCTGTGCTCATGACACCATTTAAAGGAAACCAAGAGAGAATACATGCTAATATTTGTCCCTCAACCATTTCTACTAATACGAAAAATCTGGTCAGATACTAGTGTACATTTTGCGGATATAAAATAAATTATACAATTTTTGGGGCACAATGTTCCACATCTGATCAGCATTTTTGGCACAGGAGCTGCCATATTGTGATTTTCCCAGGTTCCTGTGTGAATCCTATGTAAATGACAGTACTAGTGCCTATCCAGGATAGGAAATCCAATAACGCACAGCAGAGCAGAGCAGCCATTAATATCTACCACCAAAAATGTCACCTCTATGTTCTTGAGTCAGGAGTTCTCCCTTCAGGCTGATGGTATTCCTGATTATGGTAATGATTAGTACCCAATCCCCTTCCCATTTTTCTTATCTCTCCTAAGACTTACTTGACAGTTACTGACAGAGAGACAAATAGTCCAAGATTTGTATTCATTCAGTGGATGTGAGCTTTGCTGACCGGGCTAGCACTTATGGCCCATTCCTAATTACCCTTGAGAAGGCGATCATGAGCTAACTTCTTTAATTGCTACAGTCCATTTGGTGTAGATATACCCACAATGCCATTTGGTAAGTTCCAAGATTTTGACCCAGAGGTTGGGTAGTGGAAATGCATCAGATCCTCTTGTGTTCCCAATTCTTATTACAATAAGGCCCAAGGATTGATTTCCATTCCACATCAGCCTTTCCCTCTGTTTTCATTGCATGCTAGATGTATGCTTCAATAATAGTCACCAAATTGACCATGAATTAATTTTGCTCCAGCCAATTATTTTAAAATGAAATATTTATCAGAATTTTTTAATCAGTCATGGGATGCAGTCATTATTGGCATTGGTTGTTTGTGGGATGTAGATATCAAACTTAATTGCTCTGGAGAAGCTGATAGTGAACCGTCTTTTTGAACACCTCCAATCCAACAAGTTCAGCAGATTCCCATCACTATCCTGAATGTTTTTGCAGTCCTGCCCTCTTTACTTCTTTGGCACGTTTTCTTGCCGTAAAATAGATGTTGTAATAAGTATCCAATATTATGACATCTGGAATAAAAAAGGTATTTGTTGGAGCTAATATTCCCCACAAGTCATTGAACATATGAACACAAGTACCTACACAAGAACTGGAAACAATACACCCGAAATACCCTGCAGATCCATTTCAGAAGACTACACCAATGCAAATAATGCAGGAATTACCCAAGTAGCTGTGATAAAAACAGCAATTACAAGAAGTGTAATTTTTGTCAGGTCAAGTAAAGAGTCACACACAGCATAATAGCAATCAATTACAATAAAACACAAATGGAAAATAGATGCTGTGCTCATCATAGCATCTAAGCTTGAGCAGACTTTTCAAAATGTACTCCCGAAGTACCAATATGTTTCAATGGATCTCACCAAACTGTATGGCATGACCAAGAAGTGCACAAGAAAATCTGCAACAGCCAAGGCAAGTATATAATAATTAGTGGGTGTTTGGAGCTGCCTGAAGTGTGAGATTGAAATGATAACCATTAAGCTTCCAAACACTGTGATCAATATCAATGTTATCAGAACAACATACAGTGTCACTTGGAATTCACTGTGGATACAATCCCCTGCCACCACAGGAACTGTAAAACCTGTGCCCACACCTCCTCCCTCACCTCCATCCAAGGCCCTAAAGGAGCCTTCCACATCCATCAAAGTTTTACCTGCACATCCACTAATATCATCTATTGTATCCGTTGCTCCCGATGCGGTCTCCTCTACATTGATGCGGTCTCCTCCTAGCAGAGCGCTTTAGGGAACATCTCCGAGACACCCGCACCAATCAACCAAAACGCCCCATGGCTCAACATTTCAACTCCCCCTCCCAATCTGCCGAGGATATGGAGGTGCTGGGCCTCCTCCACCATCGCTCCCTCACCACCAGACGCCTGGAGGAAGAACGCTTTTGCCCGAAACGTGGATTTTGCCAGTCCTCGGATGCTGCCTGAATTGCTGTGCTCTTCCAGCACCACTGATCCAGAATCTGGTTTCCAGCATCTGCAGTCATTGTTTTTACCTACAATCACTGTTGCTGTTAACCTGACAGTTCTGGGGCAAGAATCATTGACATTCAAAACAGTACTGCAGATTTTCCACAGGTGCAACAGATGTGGAGTTTTTCATCTTACTTTCTGCTAAAAATTTACAAATCAGTTCTACTGAACAATTTTTTTGCAGATTCTTATGGTAAAAGAGTTGTTTCCTGGAAGTTCTAGAAAAATCATAAATGCTCAGTACATTTAAACTGTTAGAAAAACATGCTTTGAAATGTTTAGAACTTGCATATTTATTGATGCTATACATTGTAACTCTATTTTGTTCATTTTATCAGTTGAATTCCAATGTATCCTGTGTGGTAAACTACATGGAACAGATTGTATACTGTTCCAAAAATTACATTAAGTGCAAATATCTTCCTTCTACCCACACCAACACAAACTTGTGCTAAAATGTCACATTTTGATATTTAGAACTTTATATATAGCCACCTTCATATGTAAGGCAAAAGTGAGTACTGCAGATGCTGGAGATTAGAGTCAATATTAGAGTGATGCTGGAAAAGCTCAGCAGGTCAGGCAGCATCCGAGGAGCAGGAGAATTGACATTTCGGACAAAAGCCCTTCGTCAGGAATGAGGCTGGGAGCCTTGGGGGTGGAGAGATAAATGGGAACGAGGTGGGGCTGTGGGGAAGATAGCTGAGAGTGCAAGAGGTGGATGGAGGAAGAGGTAAAAGTGATAGGTCAGAGAGGAGGATGGAGCAGATAGGTGGGAAGGAAGATTGAAGGTGGGACAGGTCATGAGGACGGTGCTGACCTGGGAGGTTTAAACTGGGGTGAGATGGGGGGAGGGGAAATGAGGAAACTGGTGAAGTCCACATTGATGCCATGAGGTTACAGGGTCCCAAGGTGGAATATGAAGCGTTCTTCCTCCAGGCGTTGGGTGGTGGTAGTGTATCCATTGGTCGCGATGTGGTCTTCTCTACACTGGGGAGACTGGATGCCTACTCTCAGAGCACTTCAGAGAACATCTCCGGGACACCTGCATCAATCAACCCTACCACCCTGTGACTAAACATTTCAATTCCCCCTCCCACTCTGCCGAGGACATGCAGGTCCTGGGCCTTCTCCATCATCACTCTCTCACCACCTAATGCTGGAGGAATAACACCTCATCTTCAGCCTTGGAACCCTGCAAACCCATGGCATCAATGTGGACTTCACCAGTTTCCTCATTTCCTCTCCTGTCACCTTACCCTAGTTTCAACCTGCCAGCTCAGCACCATCCTCATGACCTGTCCCACCTGTCAGTCTTCCTTCCCACCCATCTGCTCCACCCTCCTCTCTGACCTATCACCTTCACCCCACCTCCATCCACCTATTGTTCCCTTGGCTACCTTCTCCCCAGCCCCACCCTCATCTCATTTATCTCTCCACCTCGGAGGCTCCCTGCCTTCATTCCTGATGAAGGGCTTTTGCCCGAAATGATGATTCTCCTGCTCCTTGGATGCTGCCTGACCTGCTGTGCTTTTCCAGCACCACTCTAATCTTCATATGTAAGCCTGAATGATGATCATGCAGATATTATTTTAACAAGGACATCACAGCCAAAATTCTGTCTGTAATCAAATTCTTCACTCCAATACTTTCAATGTTGGTCAACTGTACATGAAGCAATTGAGCCCATTGAGTCAGTGAAGTCGCAATCCATGCAATATTTTATCTTTCAAGTATTTCAATCATTCCCATTTGGAGTTGAATTCTGTATCCACTGTGAATTCAAATTCCAAGCCACTAATTGTGTGTTTTTTTCCTAATGCCACCTTTCTTTCCTTGTAAATTCCTTTAAATTTACACATTGTATTAGCCCATCAACATTTAGAAATATATTTTGTTTATTTATTCATTCAAAATAATTCTTTCCAACTCTACTCTTAGCCTTTTTTGCTTTGAGGAGAACAATCTCACCTCCTTCAATTTACAGACATTAACATAATTCTCAACTCTGGAACCAGTCTAGGAAGAAATTATTTTATACGGTCTCTAAAACAATTGTGCCTTTCACAAAGTGCCAGAAATGGACATGATACTCCAGCTAGATCTGAACTAGTGTTATATATAGGTTTAGCTCAACTTCCTGGCTTTTGTATTTTATACCTCCATTTATAAACCAGAGAAATCTGGAATAAGTTTGGTTTTTGTTTTGCCCAAATCAAGATACCAAATTTAACTACAGTTTATTTAGTATCAAATAAATTACCATGAATTTAATCTTTTTGTCAACAAATTACATTAAAATAGTATTATTGCAACAGAACTATGAATCCTTCATGAAAGGATTGTGGAATTGAGTCACATTCAGGCTGTGTTTTAGAACATAATTGAATTGTACAGTATTAAAGAAATAAGTTGCAGGAAGGTCAACTTGTGAATGTTCAAGAAGAAATCAAATATTCAGACCTCTGTTTGACTGTCAATAAACATAGAGAGTCATTTTTATTTTTACTGCTTGTCGGGTGGCAAATTAGTAGAACTGATCACCTAATCATTATAACATTTACTTGTTTCTCATTTCCTTAGCTGGCTTCATAAAACCATTCCACACAGAAACAAACATACAAACAAATGTTAAAAGCAAACTTTTTGATTACTTTCAGCTCCAATTATACTTACTGAATATTTCTCTTGACAGGAAACATACAGTATCTCTTCGGTTAACATAATACTTGATTTTTTAAAAAGTTAGTCGGGGTCTAGTTTGCTTATTTAAAGAAGGACCTTGCTGGTTTCCCACTCCTCAGTAGAACAGCTTAAAACTCAAGACCACATGAAAAGCGAATTTCATGCCAATTCTTATTGCCCCAGTGCTCACTTCTCACTGGACAATCACTGTTCAATTCATTTACTACGTATGAGACACAGTAGCTGAATAATTTATGCTGAACCTTTTATTTTCAAAGATTGTAGAAACACACTTCAAATCACACATGAAGGACATGGTCCAGAACACATTATTATATCTCAGGGTTAAACTCAGGGTCAGCTGTCATACACTTAGATGTTGGTTTGCATTAGCATATTTCTAAACAGCTATGCTCAAAAGAACCATCAAGGCAGATGGAAAACTTGTATAATGCAACAACATCTAAACATATGAACAAGGAGAAAGAATTGTCCATTTGGCTCATCAATATAGCACCATCATTTAATATCATCATGACTGATATCATTTTCCACATCCATGACTACTTTCAATAAATTTTCATCCTTTATTCACCAAATATCTTTCCATCTCTGCCTTACAAATGTTCAAAGATTTTGCTTTCACTGTTTTTTGAGGAAGAACATTTCAAAGAAATATGACTTGAGAGAACTTTTTTTTGCTTCACCTTTGTCCCATGAGTGGGTAACACTTTATTCTTAAATAATTACTCCTGGTTCTAGGTTTTCCCACAAGAGGAAACATCCTCTCCACATGTATCACGTAAAGATCCCTCAGTGATTTATTTCAATTTAGTCACTCTTAAAAGGTAGGGTGTCCAAATATTCCTCATCAAACAACCTAACCATTTCAGTTATTAGTCTGATAACCCTTCCCTATACTGCTTCTGGCACTCTTTCCTTAAATAAGGGGAATAATATTGCACACAGTACTCCAGATATGGTATCACCAGAGCTCTGCACAACTGGAACAAAACCTCCCTACCTTAGTATTCAATTCTCTTTGCATTAATCACCAACATTCCAACTTGCTATATCTGCACACTAGACTTTTACGATTCATGCTTTAGGGCACCCAGATTCCTCAGAGCTCTGCAATCTCTCTCACAATTGGCATTTATTTGCTCCCCAAATGTTGAATTCCTCATCGTCAAATGCCACCCCTTCTAAATACCACAGGAATTTACCGCTCCTATACTAACTGCTGTGCTGTGTACATACCACCACAAGCAAAGGTTCAGGAAGCTCTGGATGTGCTGTACTCCACCACTAACACCATGGAGTCGGAACACCCCCAGGCCCTGTTTATTGTAATTGGCAACTTCAACTAAGCCAATCTAAGGAAGGCGTTTCCCAAGTATTACCAGAACATTATCTGCCCCATCAGGGGCCCGGACATTTTAAACCACTACTACACCACTGTGCACTGTGAAAGACGCCTACTGCTCCCCATTTTGGGAACTCCAACCACAATGCCGTTTTTCTTCTCCCGGCTTCCAGGCAAAAGAAAACCCCTCGCAGATACAGGTCCAGTGCTGGTTGGAGGAGGCAGAAGATCAACTCCAGTGCTGTCTGGAATCGACTGATTGGGCCATGTTCAAACAGCCGCAGGCACCTTGGATGAGTAGCCACCACCGTCAGAGACTTTATTTGCAAGTGTGTGGAGGATTGCATACCGAGGAAGTCAATCTGGGTGTTCCCCAACAGGAAACCCTGGATGAATCAGGTCATTCAGAATTTGATTGAAGGCATGAGACCTTCAGATCAGGAGACCCAATCAAATATAAGGAATCCAAGTATGACTTTTGCAGAGCCATTAAGACAGACAAGGACCAATACTTGATCCAAACTAGAGACCCAGACAGACACCTGGTGACTATGGCAAGGGCTGAATGACATCACAGGTTCTAAAAAGAGACAGTGCAAGATAGCAGATGATGACATATCCCTCCCAGACCATCTCAACGCCTTCTGTGCTCGCTTTGAGCAGAAGTTTGGTAGAGAGGTTACACCTTTTTCGACAAGTCCTGACAAACCTATCCCAACAGTCACTGCATCAAAGATCAGATCAGTTTTCCTTCGTGTGAATCCAAGGAAAGCGATGGGACCAGATGGAGTACCAGGCTGTGCACTCAGAGCATGCACAGATCAACTGGCAGAGGTCTTCTCAGACATCGGCATTGTGGCAGCATTGCTATCTCACAGCACCAGGGTCCTGAGTTCGATTCCAGTCTTGGGAGACAGTCTGTGTGTGGAGTTTGCACATTCTTCCCGTGTCTGCATGGATTTCCTCTGGGTGCTCTGGTTTACTCCCACAATCCAATCATGTGCAGATTAGGTGAATTGGCCATGATAATTGCCCATCGTGTTAGGAGCATCAGTCAGGGGTTAAAACAGGGTAGGGGAATGGGTCTGGGTGGGTTCCTCTTCAGAGGGTCAGTGTGGACTTGTTATCTGAAGGGCCTGTTTCCGTACTGTAGGGAATCTAATCTAATCAGACCACTGTCCCTGCCTGTTTCAAGAGGACCAACATCATCCCTGTGCCTGAGAAGGCTCATGCAGCATGCCTCAATGACTACCACCCAGTGGCCCTAATGTGAGTGGTCATGAAGTGCTTTGAAAGGCTGGTCATGGCATTAATCAACTTCAGCCTCCTCACTACTCTTGACCCACTCCAATTTGCCTATCGGACCACGATAGATGCTATATCACTTGCCCTTCACTCCTCCCTAGAACATCTTGACACCAAGAACAGCTACATAAGAATCCTTCTCATTGACTACAGTTCAGTCTTCAACACTATTAACCCGTTGAGACTGATTACTAAACTTAGTGATCTTGGACTAAGCCCCACTCTCTGCAACTTGATCCTCAGATTCCTGACCCACAGGCCACAATCAGTGAAGACTGGGGACAATATTTCATCCTCACTAACATTCAACACTGGAGCCCCCCAGGGGTGTGTATTCAGCCCCCTACTGTACTCACTGTATACCCATGACTGCGTGGCCAAATACCAGACTGTTGCCATTTACAAGTACACTGATGACACCACCATAGTCGGTCGAATCTCAGATGGTGATGAAACAGATTACAAATGGGAGGTGGAAGACCTGGTAAAATGGTGCATTGAGAACAACCTAGCTCTCAATGGTGACAAAACCAATGAACTCGTTGTTGACTTCAGCAGATGTTATTCATGCCCCTCTACACTTTAACAGCACGGAGGTGGAACGAGTGGAGAGTGTCAAGCTCCTGGGAGTGGTCATCCACAACAAGCTTTCTTGGACTCTTCATGTGGATGCACTGGTTACAAAGGCCCAACAACATCTCGTCTTCCTCAGGAAGCTGAAAAAATTTGGCATGATGGCGAATACCCTTGCCAACTTTTATAGGTGTGCCGTCAAGAGCATTCTGTCTGGATGTATCATTACCTGGCATGGCAACTGTACCATTCAAGATTGGAGACGGTTACAGAGAGTGGTGAACTCGGCTTAGACAATCACAAAGGCCAACCTTCCATCTTTGGAATCCATCTACCAGGCCCGCGTCAAGGAAAGGCTGCCAGCATTCTCAAAGATCCATCCCATTGTGGCAATGTTTTTCCACAACCTCTATCATCGGGGAGAAGGTACAAAGGCCTGAACACATGCACCAGTTGGTTTCGAAACAGTTTCTAATCTACTGTTGGTAGAATACTGGATGGACTCACAAACTTTTAACATTCACTTACACCCGTGTTTTTGTTTTTGCCACTGCTTACCTATTATTTACTTATCTTTGCTACTTAACTCTGTGATCTGCCTGTATTGCTCACAAGACAAAGCTTTTCACTGTACATGTGACAATAAACTCAATTCAATTCAATATTTGCTATGCTTTACTGTTCTTGCCAAAATATACAATTGCATATTTTTCCACACTATGCTCCATTTGCCAATTCTTTCCCCACTCAATTACCCCATTTATTTCTCTCTGTGGACCCCATAGGTCCTCTTCACAACTTAATTCTTACTTGTCTTTATGTCATTAGCAAATTTAGTAACAATGCCTTTGTTCCCTATATCCAGGTCAGTTATATGAATGATAAAAAAAAATTAAGGGCCCACCATTGATCCTTGTTGCACACCACTCATTACATGTTGCCAACCAGAAAAAAACTTATTTTCGCCTACTCTCAGTTATCCTGTTAGGTGGCCATATCCATGATAATATATTATGACCTATGCCATGAATGTTTATTTTTTGCAATATCTGTTGATGTAGCACCTTATCAAATGCCTTCTGGACATTGCAGAACTGTACGTCCATTTGTTTCCCTTTGTCCAGAGCACAAGCTATTTCTCAAAAGAATTCCAATAAATTGATTAAACGTAATTTCCACTTCAAAAAATCATGTTCACTCTGCCTGATTAATTTTTTCTAACTGAGCTGCTATGACATCTTTAATAATAGCTACTGCTGACATTTTCTCATTTGAAAGATGATTAGTTAACTGCCATTAGTTTCCCACTTTGTGTCCCTCCCTTTTTGAATGATGAAATTCCACTCACTTACTTGCATGTTAGTACTGAGGAATATTAGAAAGTTGATGACAATATATGATGTTTTGATTTAGCTACCCAAGCAAAAACAATATGCTTGATGACTCACTACATTTTAAAAAAAAACTTATTTGCCTTAAAACTCAAGACTGACAAGAATAAATACAAATTCTGTCCACCGGAAGCGACTGCAATAAATCTGCGTTACATTTTTACCACAAATTGTTCCCTGAAGAAATCTCTTTATCACTGAAACACTTCCTCTCTCCACATGAGGCTTGCCTGCCATTTTGAAACTGGGAATAGAGCACCTGCTTGGGGAGTCTTGTGGTCATGCGAACATACCCAGCTCATCGCAACTGATCAAAGATGGTCAGTGCCTCTGCTGGGGATACTGGCAAATGCTCCACAAAGCCAGGTCAGGTTGGTGGAGGACATACACCTTGCAGATATTCAGGGGGTGAGACCCATGCACTCATAAGCTGACGATCATCTGGAGTACATCCTTTAAGAGTGCACATGTGCAAGCATCATACACATACTGCAGCTTGATGAAAACGATGATAGAATTAATATTGTCAATATGATTTTCACTCTCTTCTACGTTTTTATTTTATAAAGTTGGTTCTGATATAACACAATAGTTCCATTCTCATCCGATCTCATGTTATAAGAAAATGGTTTGGTGCACGTTTAACAAAATTTGTAAAACATTTTTAATTACAGTTTGATAAATGATAAGAAATACAAAGTTTTAATAATGTTTGTGATTCAGTCAAACATTATTTAGTTGAATTTCTGTCTCATGGTTTATAGTGTCCCTGAATTCCTAAATGAGAATAATGTTATTTAAATATTATCTGGAATCTATTATAGATCTAAAACATACAAAAAATCAGAAAGACAAAGTTCTTTCAGATTAAACCTGTGTAATTAATGTGCATGCAGTCATATTTTCTACATTCCCTGGATAAAATGTGATGGAATTGAGCTTTTAATAATTTTGCAACAGAATATGTACTTCTAATTGCTACATATTTTTATATTAATGCCATGTTTAACTCCTGTATATTCAGTTATATTCAGAAATGTTTTTAATCGATAAATTCATGAGTCAATTTTCTATTATTTATCTTATTGAATAGAAAGTAATTAAGGGACAATATCCTAACTTTACGTAAGTTACAAACCCAAAGGAGTGACCATCTTATGTGGTTGTCAAAAAAAGGGAATATTTAATCTTTTTATGAACAGTTTGCATTCAGTGGGTCACAGTGCATTTGCAGGTGCAAATCACATCTGCAAAATAAATACATTAATGTACTGTTTGTGGTAAACCTCAATAAATGACCCAAGAACAGCTCCAGTCTTTATAATAAAATATATTATAGTGTTTGACCACTGGTAGAAAGAAATAACTTGCACTTATATAGCATCCTTCACAAGCTCAGGATAAACAACTTACCAATAATAGGCACACTAAAAGCATAGTCACTTCTACATCAGAGTTCACAATTAGATTATGGTTGATCCATATCTTACCATGTTTATGTACCTTGGTTCCACATGTCTTGATATCCCAGTCTAACATAAATCTCAGTCATGAAAATTTCAATTGATCCATTATCAACAGCCCCTTGTGGGCACACTGTTTTAAACGGAACTCCTTTTTGTGCAAAAACTACTTTGTGATTCATACCTCACTGGTCAAGGTCTGGGTTGTAAGATTAACTTCATTTGTGCTGGATTCTCCCAACAAAGGAAACAGTTTCTGTGTATCTACCACATCCAATCCCTTTATGTACGTTTGGTAAGATCAGTTGTCAATTTTGATGTGTGGAACAGTACATCTTCCGCAGCTACACTGGCACCACCCCCCACCTTTTCCTCCGCTACATCGATGACTGTATCGGCGCTACCTCGTGCTCCCAACAGTTCATCCACTTTGCTACCATCTTCCACCCCGACCTCAAACTTACCTGGACCGTCTCAGACTCCTCCATCTCCTTCCTAGACCTCTCCATTTCTATCTCGGACGACCGACTCAACACGGACGTTTACTATAAACCGACTGACTCCTACAGCTACCTAGATTACACCTCCTCCCACCCTGCCCCCTGTAAAAACGCCATCCCATATTCCCAATTCCTTCGCCCTCGCC
>NC_057712.1:63208681-63240361 GCF_004010195.1 Chiloscyllium plagiosum | reverse complement strand
GGCCTATCATCCTCACCTTAACCTCCTTCCACTTATCGTATTCCCTTCCCCCAAGTCCCTCCTCCCTACCTTTTATCTTAGCCTGCTTGGCACACCCTCCTCATTCTTGAAGAAGGGCTTATGCCTGAAGCTTCGATTCTCCTGCTCCTTTGATGCTGCCTGACCTGCTGCGCTTTTCCAGCAACACATTTTTAAGCTCTGATCTGCAGTCCTCACTTTCTCCTTGTCAATTCTGTTACACCCTGTATTAGAAAGCATTGAGCAAAAAATGTAAACATTGACAGAATTGACGAATTGATCGGCTGCAAATTTAGAAAGAAAATCACTTGACTTATTTTATATGATGAAAGGTGAATTGGAGTAAAAATGGCAGCATACATTTTATAAAGTGCTGGATATGGAGGTCCCTTAAAATTGAATTTTTCTAATATTTATCGTGTAGCATGAGATTTCATTTAACAGGTATTATAGCAGTAATTAACTTTCCAATGAGAAATGGCAATGTCTTACTGGAACAATTATGAAGTCCATATTGCCCTGCAAAGGGGACATTTGGAAGAAATAAAAGTGAGTTTTGAGAAAGGCACACAGGTTACATGTTAAGGTTCAGCAGAATAGTCAGAGAATTGAGTCAGACATTAAAAACATTACGGAACATTCTTGGTGGAATGACCTCTGGATTTTGGGTTCATATTATTTCACAAATTGTAGCTCTGCTAATCTGATAATCTTAAAGCTGGAAAGGGTGATGCATACAGCATGTTTATTAATCTGTTTTTGTTATATGCATGTTTATTACACTATTTTTGGTTTGTGACTTATTTACTGATCATTAATCTGTAACTCATTTATTGGCTTGCATATATCTGCATCACATAATGAAATGGTATATTTTAAGATTCTGCATAGTGTAGCAAATCAATTTGGCTACAGCCAGATATGGTGGAAAATAACCAATTATATAGGTATTTGTTCATAATATTAAAAATAATTAACAAAGAGGAGAGACAGTGATAATGTAATCATCAGAACTTTAATAACTACTCATGGATTAAAAAAATCAACAAATATAAACTGTTACTTATGGAAAGAAACTGCAATAGTTTTGTCCGGAATAAACTATTACAAGACAAGGACAAACTTATACAAAACAATTATCCATGTCTTGAAAAGGATGGAGTCAAAGCTGCATGAACAACACTGTTTTGACATCCGCTTGATAACTGGCTGCTCATGCCACAAGGACAACTGATTGCCTTCTGAAGAATTTAAGGAGTTAATCACAAGAAGGCTGTGTTTTTAAACAGACAGTTAAGCCCAAATGTAACCAGGGAGCATAGAAGTTACTTATGATGAGAAGACAAGCTGCAAACTTGCAATATTTTGGATGTAAGAATATAAAGAATCATCAATAATATCACATCACAGACCTGAAGGATGAAAACGTGTATACGAATCCAACACCAGAATTCTTCTTTGGCAGATCTTCAACGAACAACACTGCACAAGAATAGAACCCTGGTCACTTCCAAAGACGGATACTGTTGGTGGAATCATAGCTAAATTCCACCATTAATCAGGTAATAGCCAAATTGAGTTGTGAGGCTTAGTTTGCTTACATGATGGGTCTTATTTTACTTGCTACATGCAATAAGTTTAAACCATTCTTTCAGTACTTGATTGTTGTGACATTTCTTAAGTAGCTGAAATAAAGGTAGCTTGTGGTGATTTACCCACAACACGGCCAAGGGGGCAATGGCCATCCAACATCATCAGTAGCTGCCACATGGCTATTGGCCAGAAGGGTTCAGACAGTTGGTTAACATGGAGAAAATAAACTGTCCCTAGAAATATGACATTACAATAAATGTTCAGGGGCTAAGGGGAGCTCTTTCTGGGGAGTTCCCGTCAAGCAGACCTCGTAGGCAGCAGTCCTCATCAGGTGGTCCCCAGAGAATTGTCCTCATCAGACAGATGGAAGACGGACCAGAAGAAGTGGAAGAAAACCTGGGCAAACGTTTCTAACTGCTCTGTGCCAACAGCCCATTCCTATGCTTGTATCAATGAACAATTGACAACCAATTGTCACAATTATACACCTTCCTTTACGCTAATTAATTAATGTATCATATCTAAACTGCTGTTTGCTATAAATAGTCGACTGTTTATAATAGGTTTCAATCATGAACTCCTAAAATCAACAAATTAGCAAGAGGTACAAGGAAAAGTACACAGGCCTCGAATTTCATGACAGAAAATCATGTCCATCAGAGTGTTACGCAATTGGTAAGAGTTTAAGACCAAGACAAGCTTACAGTGATACAGAGAGCTGAATCAAAATGTGTTGGCTGGCTCTACATTCCACTCTATGCAAGGACAACCTTTGATCAAAATACATTTTAGAATTCATGTTCAAATGTTAATCCAATTTTACTGTAAGCAAAAGTCCAGCAGGATAGTTATCTCTATCAGGTCTAATGGAGTTATGTGAAAACTTTTTTTAAGCTTTTGTAATATTGTTGCGGTTATATTTGAAACAATGAGACATGTTTTTGAGATGGTCTCATGCAGTTTGATTGAAGATGGTTCAATCAAACCCCACTTTGCAGCAAATCAGTTAGTATAAACATAGCTGACATAGTAGAGCTGGTAAATATGGACAGAATGTTTCCAATGTGGACAATCTCCATATGAGAGGTCATAGTTTTAGGATAAAGAGTAGCAGATTTAAAACAGGTAAGGAGAAATTACTTTTCTCAAAAGATGATGAATCTGTGGAATTCACTATCCCAGAGTGTGATGAATGTCAGGAGATTGAGTAAATTTAAGGACGAGATAGACAGATTTGTAATTATTTATGTGTTAAAAGATTATGGAGAGCAGCCAAAACAATGAAACTGAGGCTGAGATGAGACTAGCCATGATCATATCAAATGGTGGATTAGAATGGTGGAGCAGATTAGAGGACTGAATGGCCTACTCCTTCTCCATTATAAACTGATACGTTTACTCTAAATACCTCTCGCAAGTTGGTTGGGGATACTATTCAAAAGTTTTCCATGTTCATCAGGATCGTTTTGGAACAAACGTATTCTAATAGATACTGAGTTTGAATGGCTGTAGAATTAAAGGTAGTGCATTTGCTTTCACAAGCATTTACAGCTGAAGATGCAAAAGCAGTCTTTACTGTATAAGGCTGCATTCAGACTATTTATATTGTCCTAATATTGTACTAGTTAGAGAGAAATGTTGTGTTCAGATTTGTACTGGTGTTTAATTTTGCACAACTGATGTCATTTGAACATGAACTGTTCATAAACATGTTCCAAACAACATCCTTATTTATAAGCATGAGCAAAATCCTAAATTATATGCTTCACTTGCTGTCTGACACTAATATGGTATAAATCACTTGCCACTTGAACAATAGACTTGGAGTGGGGCTCGAAACAACTGTGTAAACATTATCATCCAATTAATGTATTGTGATATTTATAGTCAAGTGTCATGCAAATCAAAAAGTCTTATCACCAGTTGGTTCTTATTTATCATTTAGATTTATGTCAAAATTCTCATGGGCATCTTAGCTAAAAACAAACACGCAGCCAAAATTAGGACAAAATGTGGTATATCAAACTAAGTGAGCAGTTCTGTTGGAACCAAAACCTTAAGGTTTCAAAGAGTTCTGCAAATTGGAAGTTATTTTAAAGGCACTGTGGTGATTCTTTTAGCCAATTGTGTAAGTGGTACATTAAAATATTTGAGATGTTTAAATTAAGTGTTTGAGTTGAGCTTTTGACAGTACCTAAAAACAAGAATGAAAAAATTTTCAAGTTACTGCTAAGGTAAGAAATGTTGTATGACTATCATTTTGGTCACTGTGAGAGTAATCAATAATTTATAATAATTCAAGCAGTAATATACTTTTTTTGTTTATTCACTGAATACAAACAATCAAGCTATAACAGCATAGAGTACATTTAAAGGTGCCAATTAAGAACACTAAAGGACCTAGTTTACACTGCTGGGATTAACCAGCAACAGGTGAGCCTGTCACTGTGCAGCATTCCCATTAGCATTTTGCTATCTCACCTTGGGGGAGTGAGGGGCATTTGTGCCAATCAAAGGCAATCAGTCAAGGGACTGAAATTGGGCAGTGGTGTCCCAGAGCTGGGATTAACCCCCAACTTTGCTCCCAAGAACCCTAGCCCCCTCTCCCCATGAGTCCCTTCTCAACACTTCCCCAATCCCCACCAACATCACTTACCTTTGTCATCAGTTCTCTTGGTCCTGAGACTCTGGGAGTGCTTTTCTATAAATAGCCGTCGCCTCCCCTGTGGCACTGTTAAGTGTAAGAACATTTAGCCAATTAGAGGCTGGAAGCAGTCTCTGGGAAGGTTGTCGGCCCTTGTGCCTTGACTTCAGAAGAAATCCCACCAATGGCCTTGCCACATTGGGATATGTTTCTTTGAGCCTTCCCTGCAAGAGTTACCATGGGTGTCTCATCAACTCTCTAGCTGATTGATGGGACCAATGACATCCTTTCGATGTTTATTCTTTCATCAGATGTGGGTGTTGCTAGCAAGGCCAGGACTTTACCCATCCCTAATTGCCCTTGGCCTGAATGGCTCACTAATCCATTACAGAGGCCAGTTAAGAATCAATCGCATTGTTGTGGATTTGGAGTCACAAACTAGTCAGACTAGGTAAAGGGCATTAAGGCCTAAACAATATTCCACTCAATGTTTGCTAAACACTCCAGGGCAGAATTTCCAAGGCAGTGCCCCAAGTTGTGCACTGCAATATTGACAAGGTTTATGGAGGTCCGAGAGAGATGTGGTTAGTGGTTGTTCAAATGTTATCATGACTGTTTGAAACATTCTGTGAAGATTGCTGGTATCCTTTTGCTTACTCTTTTTAGTTTTCTAGTTTATTTTGCTGTATCATGTGTTTTATTATCTGATCTATAACTTGGTGACACAGTGGCTCAGTGGTTAGCATTGCTGCCTCACAGGGCCAGAGACCTGGGCTTGATTCCCACCTTGGACGACTGTCTGTGTGGAGTTTTCACATTCTCCCCATGTCTGCGTGAGTTTGCTCTGGTTTCCTCCCACAGTTCAAAGATGTGCAGGTTAAGTGAATTGGCTGTGCTAAATTGCTCATCGTGTTAGATGCATTGGTCAGAGGTAAATAAAGGATAGGGGAATGAGTCTGGTTGTGTTACTCTTCGAACAGTCAGTGTGGACTTGTTGGGCTAAATGGCCTGTTTCCTCACTGTCGGGAATCTAATCTTCAAAATTGCTGTTTTTGTTAGGTTTACAGTACTGGGAAGTTTTGGCATAGCAGGCTTGCTGCAACTGAATAAGTCCATCAAACATATAATGTGTATTGTTCCTCAAAACACTTGACTACCTATTTCATCAGAGGTTTATAAACTGCCATCCACTGGAAGTATTGGTTCACTTCAGCACTGAAAGAGTTACAAAATCTAAAAATGCATCCAAAATTACATAATTATCAGAGTGGAAAAGTTGTTGATGTTAATAGACGGAGGAAGCATTGATTTCCTTCAATGGATTTGTCAGCCCACTAGCAAGCAATAAATGAAATCATACAAATTTAAGGCTAAGTAACTTGTTCTATTGGGAAAACATGAAAATCAATTATTCTTTACTTTCTTTGTATACAGTGCTTGGATTATTGAATTTCTTATCAGAATTATAATTCTTGACATTAACCATTAATCAGCTTCTGAGGAGGGACCTAATAAGTGGCATAATTTCATCTGACAAATTAAAAGTGACAAGTTGCACTGCAGTGGCTGAAGTGATTCAGGTAAGAGATGGATTAGTTATGATTAGCACTGATCATAGTTAAAAAATCAGTTGGTTTTTCTTTCTTTAATTTAAAATCATTTTAATTTGAAAAGTCAGTCAAAATACATGGGCAAAGGATTTTAATATTGTCAGTGGTGATCTGTGTTTGCCTCATTATTCTATCACATTGTGTTCGAAAGCAATTTGACCTCCGGTGTCAAGTTTGTTGTTAGAATTGCCACAAATGTTAACTATGCATAATAAATGAAAGAATCATGATAAAGCAGCGTCTTTCACATCCTCAAATTATCCTAAAGCACTTCAGTCAATTTTTAGCACATTACAATGTAAGAAAATGCAGGAAAGTCCTACAAATATGAAAAAACAATGAATGCACCAGTAACAGGGATGAGTTTTCCCGGATTCTTCAGACCGAGGCCTCTAAGTCAGCCTAATATAGTCTTATGTAGAAGCAAGAATATAGCCTATGTTTACCTCAAAATGACATCTTTGTCAAGGAGCTAAAGTTTGTGTTAAGAATGTTAAGTAGCTTATTGTCACTTAGATAGTCTGTTATCATTCAGTAAGATGACTGCAGGACATTTTGGTGAATGTAGCTCTCAACAGTGACTTCCAAGGTAGCTAGTGAAATTTAAGTTCAGTTAATAAACCTGGATTATCAAGCTATTAAGTAAGAGTAGCATTGACAGCTATAATTGTCATTAAAAATGTTTAATCTTTTCTCACATGTTCTTTTAAGGAAGGAACTCTGTTATCTTCACTTGCTTTAACCTACATATGATGATCCATAGCCATTTTTGTTGGTACTAACTATTATTAGTTCACGAGCAATTACAGATGGGCAACAACTGGTGGCCTTGCCAGCAATGCCCTCATTCCATGAATGGAAAAATAAGTTAGCTTTTAATATAAGTTCATATAATGTCCTTGCTCCTCTATGCTAAATGCCCTCTTAACAAATTATTAGATCCTAGACCACTGTACAATTTATTAATTACAATGCTCTACCTATCTTGCCACCTTTAGTCATTTATGCACATTTACACTTGGGTCACTCTGTTCTCTCTTTAGGGTAGTAAGTTTCATTTTATACTGCATCGCCTTATTCTTCCCATCAAAATGCAATACCTTACACTTCTCATTAAATATCATCTGCTACCTGACTGCCTACTCCTTACACTTGTCACTGTCTTTTTGTGGTTTTACACTGTTTTGGACGAGGCCAGGCCCTTCAAAACCTTCCAAGAAGGTAACCCTTTGCTAGTTGTTTTCTTAAAGGTGTAAAGTGGGTATTCCAGGAAGGATGCTGCTGGTCAAACCACTTAATTTTAAACAAAACAGAATTTATTTACAAATTACCAAATGAAACACAAAGGACAGAAAACAAAATACCGAATAACCTATCCTATCCGAAATCCCACTTAATGATGCCGTTCCAAAATACTTGCAATATACCCCATAAACACTCCTTGGCACAAAAGGTAAAATCAAACACAAATTCTTACAGGATAGGAGTCAAAGAGAGAGAACCAGCCTGAGCTTGCTTCTGAATTCCAGCAGGGTTTCCACAGAAAAAAGCCAAACCAGAGAAAAGCTAAGCTGGGAGAACTGGCCACTCCCCTTTCTTTATAAAAAATTTTTTTAAACTTGAAAGCCTTCTTCCTGAGGCAGACTCTGTTAGCTGAAAACAAATTGGCCCTAAAACCCATCCAAACTCAGATTTTCGGAACCTGTGTTTTTACGGCCTCCTGAAGAGAAAACCAAAGACATACTAAGCTTGTTAAAGGAGCAGCTTTGTCACACCTCCCACCTTAAAAAAATGAACCACCAATATCCAATGATGGCTTCATTTTAAAACCCCTTAAAAAGATGGTTAGTACTCTAAAACACACATATACATTACACTGACTACAAACATACAGACATGCACACTACATTCCACCTCAGGAGAAAGTGAGGACTGCAGATGCTGGAGATCAGAGTCGAGAGTGTGGTGCAGAAAAAGCACAGCAGGTCAGGCAACATCTGAGGAGCAGGAGAATTGACGTGTCAGGCATTAGCCCTTCATCAGGAATGAAGGGCTTATGCCTGAAACATTGATTCTCCTGCTCCTCAGATGCTGCCTGACCTGCCGTGCTTCTCTACATTCTTTCTCAGTCTGTTGTACTCCTGCCACCAAATGCCTCCATTTCTCATTCAAGTCTCGACAATATGTCAGCAATCATGTTTTATCATTCTGCCACATGCACAATGTTCAAATTGAATGGCTGTAACAACAAGCTCCATCTAAACAGTCTTGCATTTTTGTCCTTAAATTTCTCCAGAAACATCAATGGCTTATGATCAGTGTATATGATTGTCTCAGATACGTTACTGGTAGCAAAAACACTAAAATGTTGTAATGCCAACACAAAGCACAAAATCTCCTTCTCAACCGTCGAATATTTCTGCTGATGAATATTCAACTTCCTGGAGAAATATCTGATAGGTCTTTCTATCTTCTTGTTGTCTTCTTGAAGAGCACAGCACCGGAGGAAAGATCACAGAAGCGCTTCACAGGAGGCTCCCAAGCACTGAGGATGTCACCTAGACAGGGGACAAAACGTCTGCAACACAAATTCCCAGCTCGGCCAACAGAACCACAACAACGAGCACCCGAGCTACAAATCTTCTCACAAACTTTGAATAATTTGGTGATTTTTAGTCACACATGGAAGGAACATTTACAACATTTATCAAACTTATTTGATCGACTTTGGAAGGTGGACTTAGTGGTAACCCTGGCTAAAAGTGAATTTGCCAAAGCCCAAATCACCTTCCTGGGCCATGTTATTAGACATGGACAAATGGCCCCACGGGATGCAAACACAAATGTAATTGGGGAATTTCTCATACCATCAACAAAAAGAGCAGTACTATGGTTCCTGGGATTGCGTGAATTTTATCGAAAATTTGTACCAAATTTTAGCAGTGTGGCTGCTCCACTCACTGAATTGCTAAAGAAAGGCATGAAGTTTCAGTGGACAGCGGACTGTCAGGAGATATTTGACAGCCTGAAAGTTGTGTTAACAACTACCCCACTATTAGCCACACCTTGTTATAGAAAGTCATTCAAGGTGGTTATTGGTGTAAGTGGTGTGGGTGTCGGTGCTGTGCTCTTCAAGAAGACAACAAGAAGATAGAAAGACCTATCAGATATTTCTCCAGGAAGTTGAATATTCATCAGCAGAAATATTCGACGGTTGAGAAGGAGATTTTGTGCTTTGTGTTGGCATTACAACATTTTAGTGTTTTTGCTACCAGTAACGTATCTGAGACAATCATATACACTGATCATAAGCCATTGATGTTTCTGGAGAAATTTAAGGACAAAAATGCAAGACTGTTTAGATGGAGCTTGTTGTTACAGCCATTCAATTTGAACATTGTGCATGTGGCAGAATGATAAAACATGATTGCTGACATATTGTCGAGACTTGACAGGGGACGAAATGTCTGCAACACAAATTCCCAGCTCGGCCAACAGAACCACAACATCACCAAATTATCTATGTAAATTATACAGTTGGGTAATCTGGCAATAACCTTATTGCTTATTCTCTGAAGTGTGGCCGGTGCATTTTTCATGTCAAATGGCATGACTTTAAACTGATACAATCCATTCAGCATTACAAAAGCTGAAATTGCTTTTGGTCTTTCTGACAGTATCCTCTGAGCAAGACCAACTTAGGAATATAAGTTGCTTGTCCCACCTTCTCAACACAGTCTTCGAACCGCAGAATCAGACATGCATCCATCTTTGTAACTGCATTGACTTTATGACAGTCACCACGTAACCATTGGGTATCTTGTTTTGGCGCTACTACTATCGTTGAGCTCCAGTCACTGTAACTCGCTTCGATTATGTCGTCTTGGAGCATGCGTTCAATCTCCTTTTGAACCTGTGCCAACTTTACAGGGTTATGTCTATAAGGGTGTTGCTTAATTGAACCAGCATCTCCCATATCTACATCATCATAATTAGGTTGTACTTCTCAGCTTATTTCCACAAATCTCCCCAGGTGATAATAATCCTTCTTTCAGGTCATTTTGATTTTCCTCAGGAAGGTAACTCAATAATTTATCCCAATTTTTGACAACATCCTCATTGTCCAATTTACTTTAAAGAATGTCCAATTCAGAATCTCCTGAACTTGGTTCTTCCCTCTGTATTGTATTCAATATCACCTGTGAGACCGCTTTCTGTCTGGAGTCCTTATCAAGTAGTTCACCTCACTCAATTTCATTTTGACTTGATGAGGTCCACTAAACCTTGCTTTTAAAGGTTCACATATTCCTGGAAATAACACTATTCCCGATAGCAGAAATGCAAATTTTTGATTTCTGTCTGCTTCTTGCTTTATTGTATGCTGTGATACTTTTAAATGCTGGAGGAGAAAGTGAGGTCTGCAGATGCTGGAGATCAGAGCTGAAAATGTGTTGCTGGTAAAGCACAGCAGGTCAGTCAGCATCCAAGGAACAGGACAATCGACGTTTCGGGCATAAGCCCTTCTTCAGGCCTGAAGAAGGGCTTATGCCCGAAACGTCGATTCTCCTGTTCCTTAGATGCTGACTGACCTGCTGTGCTCATACTTTTAAATGCTGTCTAACCAACTCCCCAGCTCTATTTAATTGTTTCCTAAAATTTGACACATAGTCCAAATATGTGATCTCTGACTTACCAATTTCCCCTGAATCAATTTTGACAGCCCTCTCACTTCATGCCCAAAATCTAATTCCAATGGACTGAATTTGGTCGATTGATTTGGTGCATCTCTGATTGCAAAAAGCACAAACTGAATTCCCTTGTCCCAATCATCTGGATAGTCCTGACTATAAGCCCTCAGGATGGTCTTTAATGTCTGATGCCACCTTTCTATTGCTCCCTGGATGGTATGCAATAGATTTGTTTTATTCCTAAATTGTCCATAACTTTCTTGAATAATTTTGATGTGAAGTTGATCTGATCTGATTGTACCTCTGTTGGTAGTCAGTATCTAGTGAAAAAATTGAGTAATTCCTCTACAATCCTTTTAGTTGTGATTTTGGGTTATGAGACAGCCTCTGGAAAACCAGCCAATACATCCATTATTGTTAACAATTATTGATTTCCACATTTTGTTTGAGGTAGGGAACCTACGCAATCAATTAAGACTCTTGTAAAAGGTTCATCAAATGCAGGAATAGGTAATAAAGGCATGGGTTTTATTACTGCCTGTGGTTTTCCAATTACCTGACATGTATGACACGTCTGGCAAAATTCAACTGCATCCTTGTGCAGTCCAGGCCAGTAAAAAGCTTTTTGTATCTTAGCTTGTATTTTCCCCTCACTCCTAAATGAGCCCCAAGTGATAGCTCATGCGCCACTCACAACACCTCCTTACCTTACCCCACTGGTAATATGATTTGCCCATTTCTTTTCTGCCTGAATATGTGATGGTCTCCATTTTCTCATTAAGACATCATTCATCATTTTTAAGGTAATAACAGTCAGGGAAACATTCAAGTTCCTTGTCTGTGTATGCCTTTTGATACAATTGCTTTAAATTTTCATCTTTCTACTGTAACTCAGTTAATTTATCTGAGCTAAAGATGCCTGCATGGTCATCTATCTGCTTCTGCTTAGTCTCAATCATCTGATCAAATGGGGTCTCACTAATTCCACTTCAACTTTCTTATCTGTACACTTTGATCTCTCCTGTTTCAGCTGGTGACTTGGTGACCTTGTTACCACACAGGCAGGATATGTGTTTTCAGGATATGTATTCTGCATTGTTCAGTTGCCTGAGTTTCCACTGGCTTTTCAACCACAGTAGACAGCACTCCTACCTGTGAACCACCTGTATCATTAGCAAGGACAAATTGTATTCCTGGAGCTGACAGTTTGACCAGTACCCCTATCATGAATTCTCCACTCTTCACTGGACACTCTACCCTCACTTTACATAATTGAGTTCTTCTTGTCTCACTGAATTCCCATTACTGGTACCTTTTCTGGCACAGTAGTCCTTCAGAAGTACATATCTCCTCATCTTTCACCATCACCGACTGGGAAGATCCTGTGTCTCTTACTGTTGTAACCTTTTTACCTGCTGCTCCTGGCCTGTGTGAATAAACTTTACCTTCACAGGTATATGGTTTAATATGATCTGGCACTTCCTCCTTAACCAACCTCCAACCAGCTTGTACATTCTGGTGCAGCTTTCTAGCCTCCACTGTGTTTTCCAGCAACAAACGCACTGGTTTATTGTGTTTTCCTACATCTGGCTTCCCGGTGCTTTTCCTAGCCAACCAACACTGTGATCTCATGAGGCCTACTTTATCACAGTGAAACACCAGAACTTTTTAACCCCTTCAAGGGTTTCCTTTTTACCCTGAGCTAAGTTATCCTTATGATCTTCAGCGAGACCTAGCTTTCCCTTTCTACGTGAAGATTTATCTTTTCCCCAATTTCTATTCCTCATGGATTCTAATTGATTTTGGAAGCCAAACTTTGCTTTGTGGACCAACCCATAATCATCAGTCATTTCAGCTGCTAATCTTACCATTTTAACTTTCTGCTCTTCCACATGAGTTTTCACTACTTCAAGAAATGAATTTTTGAATTCCTCCAAAATAATTGTCTCTCTCAGAGCAGGTAACAATCCAAAGAAGTGCAGGTTAAGTGAATTAATCATAGCGTTAAGTGCATTAGTCAGGGATGAATATAGGGTAGGGGAATGGGTCTGGGTGTATTACTCTTCAGAGGGTCGGTTTGAGCTTGTTGGGCTGAAGGGCCTGTTTCCATACTGTAGGGAATCTACTCTAATCTAATCTAATCAAGCTCTATGTAGGTTTGACTAGGGTCCCTCCTAAGTTCCTGAAACATTGTCTGTGGGCTTCTGGCACAAGTTCATATGCATTTAAGATGGCTTTCTTCACCTACTCACACTCCCCAGTTATCTCCTCTGATGGTGATGCGAATACCTCACTGGCTCTACCTACAAGTTTTGTTTGGATCAGCAAAACCCACTTGGTCACTGGCCACTGCATTTGTTCAGCCTCTTTTACAAGTGCCAATTTCTGAAGTTCAAACACTCTTTTTCTCTTCTGCTTTTAATTGTAATTCAAACTGTTCCATTTCTGTTGCCTTTTCCTTGTATTTTGCTTCTACCTCAAGCTGCTTTATTTTCAATTGAACGTTAGCCATCTGTAAAGATTCTGATGCTGTTTCCAGCAAATTTAAATGCTGAGTTACTGCTGTAATTATTTCTGCTTTCCTCACGGAAGGAGACAGCTCCAACTCCAGTTTGTCTGTTAATTCCCACAGTTAGGCCTTAATCACCTTTTGTAAAACTCCCAAAGTCACTTCTTCCACCCTCAGAAAACTCTTGGTGACTGAAAGAGCCATTGCTATCCCAAACACAGTTTAAATCAACCAAATCAACACCCGGAAGAAAAGACACTCTCACCTACCACTCACTGCCATAGAGTCCAACAACTCTAATCCCAATTTGGAACTACAGAACAAATCCCGCAAAGAGCTTGCAGACTGTTATGGACCAGGCCAGACCCTCTCAAAACATTTAAAGAAGGTAGCCCAGACCCACACTTTGCTTGTTGTTTTAAGCAAGTGTGGCACGGTGGCACAATGGTTAGCACTGCTACCTCACAGCGCCAGAGACCTGGGTTCAATTCCTGCCTCAGGCGACTGACTGTGTGGAGTTTGCACATTCTCCCCATGTCTGCGTGGGTTTCCTCCAGGTGCTCCGGTTTCCTCCCACAGTCCAAAAATGTGCAGGTCAGGTAAACTGGCCATGCTAAATTGCCCGTAGTGTAAGGTGAAGGTGTAACTGTAGGGGAATGGGTCTGGGTGGGTTGCGCGTCGGTGTGGACTTGTTGGGCCGAAGGGCCTGTTTCCACACTGTAAGTAATCTAATGCAGATACTCCAGGAGAGAGGCTGTTGGTCAAACCACTTAGTTTTAAACAAAACAGAATTTACTTACAAGATTAGCAAATGAAACACAAAGAACAGAAAACAGAGTAGCGAATAACTTATCCAAAAACCCAACAGATCATCCCACTTAATGATGCTGTCCCAAAATACTTGCAACATACCCTATAAACACCCCCTGGCACAAAAGGTAAAATCAAACACAAATTCTTACAGGATAGGAGACAAAGAGAGAGAACCAGTCTGAGCTTGCTTCTGAATTCCAGCAGCATTTCCACACAACTACTGTCAAAAAAAACCAAACCAGAGAAAAGCTAAGCTGGGGCAACTGGCCCCTTTCATTATACATTTTTTTTAAACTTGAAAGCCTTCTTCCTGAGGCAGTATCTGTTAGCTTTAAACAAATTGGTCCTAAAGCCCATCCAAACTCAGACTTTCAGAACCTGCATTTTTATGATTTCCCAAAGAGACAAGCAAGGACAACCTAACCTTATTAAAGGAGCAGCTTTGTCACAACACTTTTTCACACTTTGCAATGATTCCAAGTTTTGTATCATCCAGAAACTTGGAAGTAGTTCTCTGTACACTGGAAAGCAGATCATGAATGTATCACAAAAGAAATTCTGGGTTCATCAGTGTCTACTTTCCTCCAGCCCAAAAAATATTAATTTAATTATTACACTTTTCTTCCTAAACCTCAGCCAGTTCAGGATCCATGTTGTTATTGCCCATTTATTTAATGTGTTATGCATTAGTTGGGAAAAATGCACCAACATTCATAGAATCATAGAATTCTTACATTGTGGAATCAGGCCATTCTTATCGAAAGATCCATGAGATTTTGCTTATCTTTCCATGCATAATCCCAATGCCTCGGGTAGTGGCTCGATCACCCGATTCAAGTTTTTTAAAGGAAAGACAAGGACACAAACATCAAGAGAATGCTATCAATTTAGTACTCTCACCTAAACTTCCTTTCCACTACAACGCGTGTTAACTTCAATTGCCATTTTAACTAGTTATTCTAATATGTTTTTCTTCTGATAGTGCTCTCCATCCCTAATTATTTCATCTCCAATTTTGTAATTTAACTATTACCATCTATCAAATTCCAGAGATCTGGAGAGATTTGTAATCCATGATAAATTATCTTATAATGTTTTAAAACAGAAGTCTTTCTCTAAGATGACCTACTTTTTTTAAAGTTACTTGATAACTCATTTTAGATATTTTATGTCTCCATGTAAATTTGTCAATATTTAAAATTGTGTTTACTCTCTCAAAGTTACGGACAATTGTTTATGCATTGAAATTCCTGATACCCAATACATTTGTTGTTTTCACAGTACTTCTCCAGTGATATGATATGTTGCTGATGAATGGCTTGATGGGTTGAGGGGCTTCATCCATCACTGTGCTGTAATGTTGAAAGTCTAAACATTAAGTATCTCCAATTTCTGAAAAATAAACAATGTCCATCCATTCCATTTCAAGCAGAATGGATTAATTAGTAAAATGAAAATTACTGCTGGTTTGAAGTGCAGGGTGAAAAATCCTGGACATAATTATGTCAACTGTCTCTATTCCTCCTGTAAGGAAGTTAGCATGTTATAATTAACAAAGCGAAAGCCCACCTTTCTATTAGATTCTCCATTTTAGAATTCCTTGAAATCAGTTACATCGACATAATTATGTCAACTGTCTCTATTCCTCCTGTAAGGAAGTTAGATGTTATAATTAACAAAGCGAAAGCCCACCTCCCTATTAGATTCTCCATTTTAGAATTCCTTGAAATCAGTTACATCAGAATTTTGTTCATTGAGAATTGCCTTTCTAAAATTCTAATTTTCCTATTACCTGGATACTTCTACATCAAACTACATTTACAATAAGCAAGTCTTATCATCCGGAATTAAAGATTCACTCGTGTTAAAACAGTATTTGAAAATTCACTCTGGCCAGAAGATGAAATTCCAAACGTGACCATTTCTGAAATTAAAATTCACCCAAGACTCTTCCCTCAGTCCCAACACAACACAGAGCAAGAGAGAAATTTTTACCAAGTTTTACAATTTAGTTTGCGAACATCGTTGGCGTAGACTAGTTGGATTGAAGGGTCTGGTTCCATGCTGAATGACTCTAAACCAATTTTTTAAACAACATTTTGTTGCAGATTTTTGCTTTGCACAACTACTGATAGTTCCTTAAAAGGACATTACATTAACCATACATGCTCCACACTGATACAGGCACAAACTATATCCTTGAATCATCAGAGATTTCCAAAATGCAAACTAAATTCAAAGCATCGGAGCAGGGCAGCACGGTGACTCAGTGGTTAGCATTGCTGCCTCACAGTGCCAGGGACCTGGGTTTGATTCCTGTCCCTGTGTCCATGTTTCCTCCGGTGCTCCGGTTTCCTCCCACAATCCAAAGCTGTGCAAGTAAGGTGAATTGGCCATGCTAAATTGCCATAATGTTAGATGCATTAGTGAGGGATAAATATAGGGTAGGAGAATGGGTTTGGGTGTGTTGCTCTTCAGAGGGTCAGTGTGGACTTGGGTCGAAGGCCCTGTTTCCATACTGTAGGGAATCTAATCTAATCCCCAGATCTCAAACTCTAGGGAATGAAAACATAAATTTACATGAGACATCGTTTAACAGGCAATAAACAAAGATGCACTCCAAACAGACCACGAAGAGTTAACACTTTGTTCAGTGAATGCGATTTACAGAGAGCTGGTCTCTCACACGCACACATTTATGATAATTTTTTAACTTTCTTCCTATCTCAGTTTTTAGCTTTTGTTTATACCTTGCTCATAAAGAGAATGAGACGTTCGCATTCCAGAACAGTCAACATTAGAGAGTTTAACTTTATAAATCTCGGCTGTGATTCTTTGCTGCTAACCAAAGACTTTCTCTCTCAAAGTGCGAATCAAAATACCCCTCAGCTGTTCAAGTTGTTCCCAGGTTTATATTCCCCATTTTTTCGATTTTGTTTTGCTGGGACCAGATTTTGCGTTGTTTGGCCTGTAGAATTAGGAAGTGTTGGTTGAGGATTTGGTTTGTTCTGTCGGGGGATTTCCTCCCATTCTTTCTGGCTGTTTTGGGTGCATTTCAATTTCTCTCAGACTGCAGGCAATTGGCTTTCAGCTCTGATTGTTTCCCTGTCATGACTTGATGTCTGTATCATCTCATTCTGTTGTCCCATCTGTCCCAAAAGGACGAGGGACCACCTTCCTCATTTGTTGTCTTTCGTAACGGTCATTTCTCCCCCAATCTTTTTAACATCATCCAGGGACCATTTTGCTTGATTTTCACGGAGGTTTTAAGTAGGTCGAATTGTTGTTCTATATGTTCATTCAAGTTCTGAGGAGTTCTTGATTTGTTTTCCCTCTGCCATTATTCCTTACAATTATTAGTTTCAATGCGTCCCAAGTCATAGGCTGGTCATATAGCCGGCTGGACAGAGGTAGCAATTTCTCCGCTGGGGGAGGCCAAGTTAAACATCTGTTAGGGGACTCAAGCCGTATCCCACTGGGAGAATTTCTAAATCACACGGAGGATAGACCGAATTTAGACAAATGACCCCGAACTTTTAAAAGTTACCCCTGGGGGCCAGCGTAGGTCTGTTGTCCGAAATGTGGTCCTTTATTCATCCAGCGACCCTGCTCGCAGCGCCAAACTATTAGATCTCATGTTTTCCGATAAGAGTCCGGATCTAGTGGTAGATTGAGGGACAACTTTATTTTGGTACAACTTTGTTACAGCTTCAGATTTTCTTTGCAGTAAGGCACACTTCAGATTGTATACAGTTAAAATGTAGAGCGCACACAACACCCCCCCCCCCCCCCCCCCCCTTGGTTCTTTGCAGTAAGGCACACTTCAGATTGTATACAGTTAAAATGTAGAGCGCACACAACACCCCCCCCCCCCCCACACCCCTTGGTACTATTGGTCAGCGGTGCCAGGTTATCCCTCTGTGATTGGCTGCCTGGTACAGTATCTTAAAGAGATGGACAGGCTGGTATTCCAGCCCCAGTCGTGTGAATTTCACAGACTTTAATGATAAAGAGGGTCACTTCTATTGCCTGGAACTGGTTTGAATCTTTTGGTGATTTTCAGTATATATGTAGATCTATATCTACCTCAGAATCTAAATCAATGATTATCTGAAGGAACTGAACTAAAATGTACTCTTAATATTGTAAAGGATTGATTAAATAATTCAAGAGAAGCAACTAAGTGTAAAATGTTCTTGGCTATGTAAGAAATTGCATCTGTACATTTCATCCCAGCCAGTAACCTTGATTAAACAGTCTTGCTATTGTTCACCTTGCTGAGACTACATTAAGAAAATATGTTCTCAAGGCTCTCTATATACTGCCAACTATATTCTGTTGCAGAGTTAGTCAGGGGCAGTTGTCAGCCACTTTTTGCCACTCTGTCATGAGCATCCCTAACACTAGGGTAATAATCTTAGGGAATTTCAGTTTTCCAGTATTGAGTAGGATAGACAGTGCGAAAAAATTACAAGGCTGGCATTCTTAAAGGGTGTACGTGAGAGCTTAATAAGTCAACATGGAAAAGGTTTTACAAGATGTGGTGTGGTGCTGGATCTAGTTTTAGGAAAGATTGGCAAATGATAGATATGGCAGTAGGGAAGCATTTTGGTGATATTTGGTGATAGTGTCCATATTTCAATAAAATTTCAGGTTGTTATCGATGAGGACAAAAATGGACCAGAAATAAAAAGGCTCTGAACTGTGGGGAGGCTGATTTTGATAAGATAAGGGAGGATTTGACTGAAGTGGACTGGGAGCTTTTATTGATTGGAAAATCCATATTAGATCAGTGGGAGACATTCAAAAGGGTAATATTGGAGCACAGACTAACATGTTCCTGTAAAGGTGATGAATGCGAAGAGCTCTGGATGTCAAGGAATATACACGATTGGTTACGATAAAAAAGGAAAGTACATCATGGATATAGAAGGCTCCAAAATGTCAACGCCTTAGAGGAGTGTGGAAAGAGCAGGGGTTTGCTTAAAGAAGAAAATAGGAGAATGAAGATGGCATATGAGAAGCACTGGCAGGTAACATTAAGGAAAATCCAAATGCATTTCATTAGGTATATTAGGGGCAAAAGAATACCAGAGAAAGAGTAGGGCCCATTGGCAACCAAAGTGACAATCTGTGTGTGGAGCCAGGAGACATAATTGAGATTTTGAATTCATACTCTGCATTTGTATTCACAATAGGGAAGGACATCATCAATCTAGAAATTGGAGAAAGGAGACTGATATACTTATATGAATTAACATTGAGAAGGGGGAGGTATTAGCAGTTTTAGTGGGCTTGAAAGTGGATAAAACCCAGTGCCAAATAAAACCTATCCAAGGCTATTGTGGGATGCAAGTGAAAAGATTGTAGGGACTCTGATACGAATTTTCAAATCCTCTCTAGCTACAAAGTAGTGCTGGAGGACTGGAGGAAAGCTAATGTGATATCGTGATTCAAGAAAGATGGTAGAGATAAACAAGGAAACTACATCCCAGCGAGTCTAATGTCTCTGGAAATTGTTAGAAAAATTCTGATTGACCGTATTAATCTCCACCTAAAGTGAAGGATTAATCAAGAATAACCAGCATTGCTTTGTAAGGAAGAGATGATGTCTAAAAAATTGATTGAACTTTGAGGAGGTGACTACATATTTAATGAAGGTAATGTAGTTGATCTAGCCTACATGGACTTCAGTAATGCTTTTGACAAGGTGTCACATGACTGACTGGTTAAGAAGCTAAGAGCCCATGTTTCCGGGGCATTTTAACAAAGTTAGATCCAAAATTGGCTCAGTGGAAGGATCAGAGGGTGATGATTGAAGGGTGCTTTTGTGACTGAAATGTCAAAGGATTCAGAGCTGTGTCACTCGCTGTTGTGTACATTAATGATCTAGACATAAAAATAAGAGGTTTGATAGTAAGTTTACAGATCACATGGGAATAGCAAAGAGGAAATCCTTAGAGTACAGGATGATTATAGACAGGTTGGTCAGATGAACTGAACAGTGACAAATGGAATTTAATCCTGAAAAGTGAGTTTTTATTTGGGAGGACTATAAAGACAGGGGAGTACACATTAAATGTAGAAGCCTAGGAAGTACAGAAGATCAGAAGGACCTTATATTAAAGAGTCAATGGCATGTCCATTGACTCTTTAATATAACAGGAAAGATAGGATTGTTAGGAAGGGGTATTGGTTACTTGCCTTTTTTAGTCAAGGCATTGAATAAAGGAACGAGGGGGTTATAGGGAGTTATAACAATGTTAGCGAGACCATCACTGAATTACTGTGTGCAGTTTTGATTGTCTTCTATAGGAAGGATGTGATTGCACTGGAGAAGGTGTAGAAGAGATTCACCAGAATGTTTCTTGGACTGAAGCAATTCAAGCTATGAAGAGAGATCAGATAGACTGAGGTTGTTTTCCTCCAAGCTGAGAAGACAGCTGGGGGGATTGAATCTGATTTGAGGTGGACAACGTTTTATCATTTGTATAGACAAGGTGAATAAAGAGAAACTATTTTTCCCTTAGTGAGGTCAATAGCCAGTGGTCACAGTTTTAAGGTAAAGATCAGGAGATTTGGAGGGGATTTGGGCAAATAAATTTCACTGTGTTTTGTATTTGAAAGCGGGATATAGGCGGGAGCCCTAAAGAAATTAAAAAAACTATTTAGATGAGCACTTGAAACACCATAGCATATAAGGCTACTGGCGAAAAGCTGGAAAATAGGATTAGAATAAAAAGATGTTTGATGACTAACACTGGACACATTGGGTCAAAGGGCCTCTTTAAAACTTCTATGACTCTTGATGATCAATTTGTCCAATTGACCACTTTTTAGGACTAATGCAATTCACATCAGGTTTCCTCATTAACAAGAAAATTAATAGCGATTGTAAACAAACGTATTCTTTAACAAATAGCAGAGGAAATAAAAGATCACTACTTTGCTACAATACAACTTAAACTATGCACGTTTATTACCCAAGCACGCATCCATAAGACAAAAAAGACAATCCTTAATACACATTGAGTGCAAGAATCTAGTAGCAAAAATGATTTCTTTAGACCAGGTACAAACCACAAAAGTAAGTGAAACTGACTCTCAGTTCTTTTCATGTTAACAATGCTGACACAGTATTGTCTGTAGAACAATGGTTATTCTTAAATTCTCTAGTTGTTGGGTGGACTTTGGCCTTTTCTTGCATTAGAATTCTTTCTTTTAACTTTTTTTGCCTTTTCACTTATGGACAGAGAGGAGAGAAAATTGTTTTCTGTTCACTAATGCTGCATGTTTCTGGTAGCACTGCTCTCATAAGTTTGAAACAAACTTCAATTCAACTAATCTGAGGGTTGTTATCAGGCAGTTTTACCATTAAAAACTCCTAGTGCCACTGATTCTGAATCATGTTGCAGTGTCACTGATCCAAAGTCAACATAGTCTTAGATAGCTGCAAATCTACCACATAATTGCATTTGATGTTTCAACTTGCAAACTTCCCCTGGTATTTTAGTTATATAGCATCGCCCAACTCCCTTTCCAGTCTTGTCCAAAATGAAAAATATTTGCCAACTTACACTTAGTGTTTAACTTACTTTCACAAGTCTGTTGTGTGGCACTGTATCAAAGTTTTTTGGAAGTTCTTATATCCTATCAATAACATTACTGTTATCAATTCTCTCTGTTTGCTTTTCAAAAAATTTCAGCAAATTGGTTAAACATAACTCTTCCTCAAGAAATCCACCTCGAACTCCAGCCCCACTCCTGTTCCTAGGTCCCATCCCACCTGGAACTCCAGCCCCACTCCCTGCCGTGTCTTCACTATTCACCACAGACCTCCCCCTCACTGAGGATGAATGCTTAGTCCTCAGTAAAGGCCTCATCTTTATCCATCCACAGTTCCAGATTAATGAGTTCGACACACGCTGCGACCTTGAACATTTCTTTCACCGCCTCCGCCTCCATGCCTACCTTTACAACCAAGGCACCCACCCTCCCATCGAGGACCCGTTCTCCCACCTCCAACACACCCCATCCAGCTGGACACACCTTGCTGGCCTGCTACCCGCCCTTGACCTCTTCATTTCAAACTGCTGCCATGACAACAACCGCCTCAACCTGTCCAACCGCTTCACTCACTCCAACCACTTGCCCTCACAATGCACAGCCCTCCACTCCCTCCACTCCAACCCAACCTCACCATCAAACCAACTGACCTCAGGCAGCATCCAAGGAGCAGAAAAAAGCCCTTCATCAGGAATTCGATTTTCTTGCTCCTCAGATACTGCCTGAGCTGCTGTGCTTTTCCAGTACCACTCTAATCTTGACTCTGATCTGCAGTTCTAATTTTCACCTGGAGGAAAGGGGTGAGGCAGACAGACAGGAATACCCCAGAAGGCATCCCAATCTAGCTGTTTTGGAAAATGATGTCAGTGAATGTTCCTCTGGGGAACATAGCACTATGGGTGGCTCAGCTGAAAAAGAGCCAGGTGGGAATAAGAGTCTAAGACAAATAGTGATAGGGGATTTGATTGTGAAGGGTGGAGATAGGTGTTTCTGCGACTGCAGATGTGACTTTAGGATTGTATGTTGCCTGCTTTGGGCCAGGACCTCACTGGAGAATTGCAGGGCATCCTGAATGTGGAGGGTGATACGTTCGAGGTTCTGGTACATTTTGGTATCCATGATTTAAGTAGGATTATGGATGAAAACTTGCATCAAGAATTTAGGGAACTAGGCAATAGATCAAAATACAGGACCACTAAAACTGTAGTCTTTGGATTATTTCCAGTACCATGCATTAATGAGTACGGAAATAGGAGTACAGGGCAATGAATGTGTAGCTTAGAAGTTGGTGGAGGAGGGAGGATTTTGGATAACTGGGACCATTTTTGCATTAAATAAGAAAGACAATAACAGGATGATCTGCAGCTGAACCAGAACAGGTGAGTTTGCTGGTGCTGTTAGAAGGAGTTTAAACTATTTCAGTAGTGGGAGGGGATACAGAGCATTAGCACGGTAGCCACATGACACAACAAGGCAAAGAAGTGAGGACAGAGAGAGATCAGCTATGTTGCAATTCAGCGGAATAAGGCGAGGCTGGATAGCCTCTATTTTAATGCTAAGAGTACTTTAGGTAAAACAGATCAATTAAGGGCCTGATTGATATGTAAAATTATGATATTGTTGCCATCACAAAGAAGTGGGTGAGGGTGGGGCAGGACTGAAAATTCTGGGGTTGAGGAACTTTTGGTATGATGGGGGAGGGTGTAAAAGAGAAGATGGTGTCACATTATTAATTAAGGAGTCGGTTATTATAAGGAGGGGTATTACAGCGCCAGAGACCCGGGTTCAATTCCCGCCTCAGGCGACTGACTGTGTGGAGTTTGCACGTTCTCCCCGTGTCTGCGTGGGTTTCCTCCAGGTGCTCCGGTTTCCTCCCACAGTCCAAAGATGTGCAGGTCAGGTGAATTGGCCATGCTAAATTGCCCGTAGTGTTAGGTAAGGGGTAAATGTAGGGGTATGGGTGGGTTACGCTTCGGTGGGTCGGTGTGGACTTGTTGGGCTGAAGGGCCTGTTTCCACACTGTAATGTAATGTAATGTAATCTAATACTACCCTGGGAAGAATCTTCATAATGAGACTTGGCGGGGGGGGGGGGGGGGGGGGAAGGGAATGAGACTTGGCGGGGGGGGGAAGGGGGCAGTCAGATTGCTGGGAGTGTATTATAGGCCCCAAGCATTTAGCAGGCAATACAAAAGCATAGATAATTTACCAAGGTGTAGTAGAATATTTATATTAGGGGATTTCAATGACCCTAATACTAATTGGGCCAGTTATAGTGTAAAGGGTTTAGTGGGGTAAGATTTCTTGAAATGCATTCAGGAGAGCTTTTTATGTTAACACATAGAAGGTCCGCCAAGGGGTGATGTAGTCCTGCATCTAATTCTAAGGAATGAAGCCAGGCAGGTGGATGAGTTGGCATGGGGGTGAGGGAGGGGAATTAGTTTAGTGATAGTGACCACAACCCCATATGATTTAAGTTTACGAAAACAAAAAGGGATGACTTGCAAAAAAAGGTCTTGAATTGGGGAAGACAGAGTTATTTAAAATAAGACAGGATCTGGCCAAAGTAGACTGGGAAGAGCTATGTATGGGTAAATTTACAACAGAACAGTGGGGACATTCAAAATCTAATTGGTGAGAATACAGGCCTGATATGTTCCCTTTAGATGGCAACAACAAACCTAGAATCCTGGATATCTAGGAATATTCAGGACTGGATATAAAGGAAAATGAATGCTTTTAGCAGGCGCAAAGGGAGCAAATCAATGGCTACTTAGTGAAATTTAGAAAATGCAGGTGGGAGAGTAAGAAACCAATTAGGACAGCAAGTAAGGTAGCATGAAAAAACTGTAAAAGGCTGGTAAAATTAGGGAGACTCCCAAAAGTATTCTATAACTATGTTAAGTGGAAGATGATAACCAGGGCGAGAGTAGGGCCCATTAGGGGCCAAAAGAACAAATTGTGTGTGAAGCCCAAGGACATTTGGTACAGTGACAAATACTTCACATCCATCTTCATTCCAGGGAAGGAGGCTATACGTACAGCATTTGGGAGGAAGGGTTCTGAAGTCCTGGATCAGATTGACATAAGGAGTGAAGAGGTATTGAAGGCTTTGGTAGGCTTTAAAGTGGACAAATCCCCAAGTGTGAATGAGTGTATCTCAGTTTTCTGTGGGAGACTAGGGAAGAAATTACAGGAAAAGCACAGCAGGTCAGGCAGCATCCGAGGAGCAGGAAAATCAATGTTTCGGGCAGGAGCATTTTATCAGGAAATCATTCCTGTCGAAGGGCTCCTGCCTGAAATGTCGATTTTCCTGCTCCTCGGATGCTGCCTGACCTGCTGTGCTTTTCCAGCACCACTCTAATCTTGACTCTGATCTCCAGCATCTGTAGTCCTCACTTTCACCTAGGAAATTACAGGAGCCCAACGCCAATTTTTAATTCCTCTCTGGCCACTGGGGAGGTGCCAGAGGACTGGAGGTCAGCTTTTGTGGTTCCACTTTTCAAGAAGGTAGGGATAAACCATAGAATTACAATCAGCAAGTCTCACAATAGGAAAACTATTGGGGAAAGTTCTGAAACAGCGAGTTAATCTCCACTTGAAGAGGTAAGTTTGATTGGAGATACACAGCATGTCAGAGGGACATCACTCCTGACAAATTTGCTTGAATTTTTTGAGGAACTGATCAAGTGTGTAGTTGAGGGTAGTACAGTTGATTAGGTTTATATGGATTTCAGTAAAGCCTTTTACAGGGTACTACAGTACATGGAAGACTGATAAAGAAGCTAAAAGCATATGGGATGTGGGGCAACCTGGCAAGTTGGATCCAAAATTAGTCAAGTGATCAGAGACAAAGGATGGTGGTAGCAGGATGTTTGTGTGACTTGCAGCGTCCAGCTGCAAACCGAAAGAATCATTGCTGAGTCCCTTATTGTTGGGTGGAATGGTAAGTAAGTTTGCAGATGACATGAAGATTGACTGGTTGGTTAATTGTGAGGAAGATGGGCTGGTCAGATGGGCAGATCAGTAGCAGTTGGAATTTAAAGCCTGAAAAATGAAGTAACGCAGTTTTGAAGAGGTAACAAGACTAGGAAGTAATCAATAAATAGTAAGACACTAGGTATCTCTGAGGATCAGAGAAGTATGTCCACGGATTCCTGAAGATGGTAAGACAGATTGATTGGATAATTAGAAGGCATACGGGACATTTGTCTTTATAATTGTGACATAGATTATTAGCAGGAAGGTTATGTTGGAGCTATACCAGATCTTGGTTGGGCCACAGCTAGGGTATGCAGTTCTGGTCACCACTCCATAGTAAAGATGTGTTTACACTGGAAGGGATGCAGAAATGATTCACTAGGATATTGCCTGGGTTGGAGCATTTTAGAGAAGCTGGATAAGCTCGGGTTATTTTCTTTCAAACAGAGAAGGCTGAGGAGGGACCTTTTTGATAAGTATAAGATTAAGAGGAGTGTGCACAGGATGGATAGGAAGCAGCTGAACGCCTTGTTTAAAGGATCAATAACAAAGGGGCATAAATTTAAGGTGAAAGGCAGGAGGTTAAGAGGGAATTTTTGTTTCACCCAGAGCTTTGTGGGAATCTGGAATGCACCGTCTGGGAGGGTAGTAGATGTGGGAAACCTCACCTCTAGGAATGTGGATGAGGACTTGAGAATCATAACATTCAAGCCAATGAGCTATGTGCGGGGAAGTGGGATTACTTTAGCTAAGTGGGCACAGACACAATGGGCTGAAGGGCCTCTTCTTGCGCGATATGACTCCATGATCAGCTGAGATTCTCCAGGATTATCTCCAGATTTCCAGCATCCTCAGCATTTTACTTTTATTCTAATTTTGACTCCTTGTCTCATTTGAGCAATGTCTAAGATCAGTATTACCATGCAATTATATATTGTAAACATTTTCCTGTAAATATACTTATGAAAAACCATCTTCAATCCAATATTTGAACACACTTAATGATAGGACATGCCTCAAATTAAACTTATTGTAACATAGAAATGTATGCTGTGTAAAAATAAGAGGATGCAATGTTGATTGAGTATATTTTATAAATATTGTGTTAGGAAATTCGTCGGATGAAAATATCACAGTATATAATTAAATCACTGTTACTGGTTAAGTAAGTAAGCCACTTGTGCCCTCCGGTGGTTTCAGTCTCTATTCAATTCAAAGTTATAAAGGGAGATCTGCAAACAGGAAGAACAACATTTTTGATTATTTTGTTGTTTGTGGATTAAACTTTGAATTGCATATAAAACACTTAGTCCTAAGGAAGACTTATCTTTATTACATTATGCAGTACAAGATTATAGCGCAGGTAAAACAGATTAAGGATAAACCAAAATAAAATTACTGTTAACCATATTTGTATTTACCTGCAAACTTAAAGGCAATTATGCACGGCTATGGCACCAGGAGGAAGATAGTATACACCTATCATAAAGGATTATTCAAGAGGAATGTAATGGTTTTAATATTGCAGTATATATTGAAGTATCTTATTTCATGAATACTGTTAACTGAATGTTCATTTTCTATTGTGCAAAAGTATGGAAAAAGATGCAGATCTGTTGTTTTGTATCTCCTTGCTCCTTTTCACTCTAGGGTTTTCAAGGTTTCTGGGGAGGAAGAACAGAGTTAGCATTCCATTTAGGGAAGGGGCGAAACCTTATGAGGTGGAACATTCTTTTGGGTGCCTTAGTGATATAGTACACTACATTGGACTTCGGTTCTGCTGGTTAGAGGGTCTCTGCAGTTATTGGAGAGGCAAAAGACACAAAGACATACAGGCTGTTCATTATTCCACTTCTGGAAGTTCAACCTGGTCTTCTGACAGCAAATCTGACTCATTAAGAAAATAACCCCAGCTTAACCAGCTTCTCTTCATAGCTAAAATGCTCCACCCCCGGCAATATCCTATTAAATCACCTCTGCATCCCTTCCAGTGTAAACACGTCTTTACTATAGAGTTGTGACCAGAGCTGCATACTCCAGCATTGGGCTCAAATTTCCTTTATCTTTTCCGGGTGCTACAGTCATTACAAAGGAATGGTTATGTATTGAAATAGCCCCAGACCATGTTAATAGCCTGAGACAGGAAATGCGACCATTATCAAGCAGAAATAAGGAGACATTAGCTTTTATAGTGTGCAGCTTCATCATCTCAGTGTAGACATCAATGGTTGTACATCTTGTTGCAGAATACCCTTTGAAGAAACACAAGTTTTGTTCAAACTGGCAGCAGTCAGGCATCTACAAATAATTTACTTGTGCAACCATCTGAAAAATCTATGAAATAATGGAAAAAAATGAAAACAGGAAAACAGCTGTTAGGCTAATACTGTTAACCTCAATGTAATTCTGATATTTCCTAAAGACACTGGCTGTCAATCAGATAACCCATATTGAATGAAACAATGATATTACCACCTCATGTCTTTTGTGGTGAGAAAAACAGTAAAATACAGTAAAAAGCTTTCCACTGTCATCACAATCTGGTGCCATTTTGAATAGGTTTAAGGATTAGAAAGAAAATAGAAAGATGTAGCTTAAGGAGAGTCCAACAGTGCTGAGCCAGCTCATCAGCAATGACATCTGCACCACCATCTCTCCTTCACCACCTTGCTGCTATCTACACCAGACCCAATAACATTGAAGTTGCCACTCTTTAGGTGCCATCTTCCACCATTACTCCTCTGCCATTGCTGCCTGTGCCCAGACCCACCAACATCCGAACTGCATCTCTCGCTGCTGGGTCCACCTCATCGATGTCCCTGTGGTCCCTTCCACCACTGCTTCACCGGTGTCAGCGCAGGAATCAACCCAATGGCCAAGTTGCCAATCCTCAGGCACCATCTTTCACCACTGGGCCTACCTCATTGATGTCACTTCCATCGATGTAGAAGCTGTCAATTCCAATTCCCAATCTCGTATTAAACCCGGAAAAGTAAGTAGAGGCTCACTTACTGCTGCCAAGAGGTCCTGACTGGGTCCACTCAAGTCTGTGCTGGGATTCCTCACCCTTGCTGATGCATTCCCAGCTCAGGACGACAAGTTAGTAAAAAGAAAAAAAGAAAAGAAAAGCAATTGCAGCAGATGAGCCCCGGCTCAGGCATCCTCCTTCACCATTGTCTTCAGTTCTTTTTCTAATATTTATTTTCTACCTGCTCAAATTCCATTAAGTTTATTCTGCTTTCTTGTAATTTTATAATATTGTATTATTTAATTAATTAAGCAATAAGAGACAATATAACCACTGCCCCATGACATTCACTGAAATAGCTCCACAGAGGCCAGTATCCTAATACCAAGTCAACCTTTATTTACACGTGGAGGAGAAGAGTTCCTGACACGATCCTGCTCCCTCACAGCTAGCTCCCAGAATGAACCGAATGTCTGACACTCCTGTTCTTATCTACCATGTTGGCACTCTGGGCACTGCCCCACCAATGTGACTTTATCAGCATCCAATCCTGGCTGCCAAGAACAACTTCTCAGCAACATGTTTATTTTAGAAACCCCTGGATGACCCTGGTGAGTTCAGCCAGTATCTGGTGGCGATCTTTGCTTGGGATAATCACTCTTGTTCCCCATAACAAAATGCTGTCCTCTACTGTGATCTGGACTCTCCAGGTTCAAAAAAGATTGCAATTCAGGTTGTGACAGGCCTTAGTACCCCCATCACCACCAGCTGTTTCAGTTTTGCCAGGTCCAGATTTTTCTGTGTCCAAAGTCTGATGTTGTCAGCTGTGACTGGAAATGTGTCCAGAAAATTTAAAACTGTTAGGGATTCTTCCAGTGATGGTACCACTGATAGTGTTTCTGCTAGCAGGAGGCAGCACAATGCATCTGCATTTGCTACTTGACCTCCCAACTTGAAATTGTTCACACTTAATATTAGAATCCATAGCTGAATCCCGCCCGAAGCTATGGATGGCACGGCCTTGTCCTCTTTATGTAGACCCAGTAGGGATTTGTAATCTGTTATCATTATAAATTTACATCTGCAAACGTATTGGTGGAACCTCCTGACTTCAAATATGACTGCTAAACCTTCCTTCACTATCTGGGTGTAATTACGCTCTGCGAAAAAGGTGTCCTGGGGTAGACCTTGTAAAATGTTTTCCAAAATCCTGGATGCATACACTGTTGAGTGTTCCTGTCCATTGGGCCACCTATGACCTAATGCTACCCAAAGACCATGTGGGGAGACGTTGCATGTCAACACCAGGTCTTGCTTGGGATCATAGTGTGCCAACACCTTAGAGGATGATCGCTGCTTCTTACACTTGGGATGCCTGGAACACACATTTTTTCCCATCTAAGGCATACACCCACCTGGGAGAAATGTCTAAGAACTGTGTCCAAGTTCTCTAGGTGCGTCTTGTTAGTCTTCCCTGTCCTATGGATAAATGGTGTCCTGGGGTAGACCTTGTAAAATGTTTTCCATCATCTGCTGAAAAATTGCACAGACTGACGATACCCCAGATGGCAGTCTTGTATGTTGTTACAAACCCTTATGAGTATTCATTGTAGCATACTACTGGGAATCCTCATCTAACTGCAATTACAAGTACACATGGCTCAGTCCAGCTTTGTGAAGGACAGATTCCCTGACAGGTTTGCATATAAATCCTTTATGCGAGGGGTTGGGTATTTATCCAGCTGCAAAAAACAGTTTACCATTTGCTTAAAATCCCTGAACTGATGAGGATACAGGTATACAGGATGATGAGAGGCAGAGATAGAGTGGATAGACAGACTTTTTCCCATGGCAGAAATAGCTACCACAAGGGGCTTAATTTTAAGGTAATTGGAGGAAGGTTTAAGGAAGATGTCAGAGGTAGGTTCTTTACACGGAGAGTGGTGTGTGCCTGGATTGCAATGCCAGCAGTGGTAGCATAGTCAGATATAGTAGGGACATTTAAGTGACTCTTAGATAGACATATGAAAGATAGTACAATGAAGGGTATGTTGATTAGTCTGATCTTAGAGAGGACAAAAGGCCGGCACAACAACAAGCACTGAAGGGCCTGTACTGTGCTATACTGTTCTATGTTCTAATCAGTATGACTGATGCTGCTCTTTCTGCAAACTTGGCTGGTTTGATAATTCCTTTACTTTCCAGCCTCCTGATTTCTGCCTCTACTTTTGCCTGGAAGGCAAATGGAACTGTGCGAGCTTTGCAGAATCGCAGAATTGCTTTCCTGGTCAACATGCAAGATGGCCTTGGCTCAGTAAGATCCCAGACCTTCCTGGAAAACATCCGGGTATTTAATTAGGACTTCACTCAGGCGGCCATTTCTAATAAAAGAATGTTGAGCTACTCAAGGTGAATCTTTCTCAACCAATTTCGCACCATCAAGCTCGTGCTGGAGCCTTTACTACAAGTAGTGATACCTGAACCAGCTGCTTCTCACAAGAGACTAGAAACAAAGTTGTACCATTCATTAGTAAAGGTTGCTGCTGGAAATGTGTTGCTGGAAAAGCGCAGCAGGTCAGGCAGCATCCAGGGAACAGGAGAATCGACGTTTCAGGCATAAGCCCTTCTTCAGGAATGGGGAAGGTTTGTCCAGCAGGCTAAGATAAAAGGTAGGGAGGAGGGACTTGGGGGAGGGGCGTCGGAAATGTGATAGGTGGAAAGAGGTCAAGGTGAGGGTGAAAGGTCAGACTGGGGTGGGGGCGGAGAGGGCGGGAAGAAGATTGCAGGTTAGGAAGGCGGTGCTGAATTCGATGGATTTGACTGAGACAAGGTGGGGGGAGGGGAAATGAGGAAACTGGTGAAACCCGAGTTCATCCCTTGTGGTTGGAGCGTTCCTAACCGGAAGATGAGGCGTTCCTCCTCCAACCGTCGTTTTGTTGTGGACTGACGATGGAGGAGTCCAAAGACCTGCATATCCTCACCTGCCCTGCTTTATTTCCCAAGAGTAGGTCAGGATTTGCACCTTCTCTGGTAGTTACATCCACATACTGACTCAGAAAATTTTCTTATACACTCTTAACAAATTCCTCTCCATCTGAACTCTGAACACTATGGCAGTCCCAGTCTATAGTTGGAAAGTTAAAATACCCTACCATAACCACCCTATTATTCTTACAGATAACTGAAATCCTCTTACTAATTTGTTTCTCAATTTCCCACTGGCTATTAGGGGGTCTATAATACAATCCCAATAAGGAGATCATCCCTTTCTTAATTCTCAATTCCACACAA